>NW_005063587.1:0-907 GCF_000277835.1 Geospiza fortis | reverse complement strand
CATTTTAAAAGAAGTCTCTAACCTGGCAGTCTTTAGATTGCTCTCAAAACTTATCCATCTGGTTTCCCACCGAGAGCAACCATTTTACGTGATGCATGTGAGGTCACAAACTGACCTCCCTGGATTTATAGCAGAAGGAAATAGGAGAGCAGACGCCCTAGCCGTTCCACTACAGCGGGCTGGCCAACCTAACATCTTCCAACAGGTCAAAATTAGTCATCAGCAGTTTCATCAGAATGTTCCTGGTCTGATCCGTCAGTTCTATCTAAGGCGAGATTAGGTCAAGGCGATTGTGGCCACATGCCCAAACTGTCAAGAGTCCTCTCTACCGTCGTTGGGCTCAGGAGTGAACCCAAGAGGACTCCACAATTGTGAGGTGTGGCAGACAGACCTGGGAGGTCGGTGTGTGACCTCACATGCATTATATGGTAAGGTTGCTTTCTGTGGGAGATTAAGCATGTTAATGTAGAAATCAAGTGGTGTAACTTTGGATTGGAAACTTCTCTGAGAAGAGCATGTTCTGCTCTCATAGCTATACTAACAACATAAGCTGAATCTGAGACCAGATTAAAGGGTTCATCTTTGAATTTCTCAAAGGCTCTGACAACAGCTGCTAACTCTGTGATCTGTGGAGATCCCTTTACTATCTGGATGTCAGATTCCCATTTTTGTGTCTGGGGGTCCCTCCAGGTCATTACAGACTTGTGGGATGACCCTGAGCCGTCTGTAAAAATGGTTAGAGCATTGAGAGGTGTTTTACTTTGGACTAATTTTGGGGTCAGATGAAAGGTTGCATCACGATTGGAATGTTTATGTTTCGGGATATGGATGGAAATTTGGACTGTATAGCTATCAAGGGCAAACTGGAGATTTTCATTGCTCTGGAGCAAATGCTCCAGGTCCCCAG
>NW_005063586.1:0-907 GCF_000277835.1 Geospiza fortis | reverse complement strand
CCTTCCCAGTATTTGAAACATTTACACATTATTAATCTTTGCTTAGCAGCACTGCTTTTTTGTCACATACTCTTGTTTCACAGCAAATTAAACGCAACTCCAGAATTTCACGTCCCAAAAAAGAACCAAAAGTCCCAAAAGATCAGAGCTGCCCCATCATGTGGTAGGATGATGCACACTTTGACATGATCATGTAAGCACAACCCACTCATTACTTTCCCCTCCCCTATTAATTTATTTTCCTTAGGGATAAAAGATATTTCTTTCATTCCCTGCATTTCAGAACAGAATGTGGAACACAGCAAAATCTAAAGACAAATAAAAACTACAACACTGTCAGGAAAACAAAACTGTCAGTGCACAGTGCAACATACACTGAAGGATGTACAAAAGATATTGGAAGAACGTACAAAATGTTTTTATCATGTTCCTGAGGTTTTCAAGTTTTCCATTGACTAAAGCAATGTCTCTCAGCCATCAAAAAGAGAAATCAATTGGCATTTATGCAATAGGTAGGTAACTTGTCATTTTTTTTAACCAACAATGCACACAAAATGTAAAAAAAGTCCTACCCTAAAAATGTAGTTCAATGATTTCAAGATACAGAGTGATAACACCACTTTTTGCAAGAAATCTCTGAATCCTGGATGTATCAAGTGGACAATAAAGGAAAACACTCTGCATTTGTGAAATTTCAGTTATTGTCCGTTACCTTCTTGGAGTTCTCAGTTTCATCTTATCTGCTCAATACTAACACCATTTAATTTCGATTTCTCAAAGGTCCACTTATTCAAAACTCCACTAGTGGTGTACTGTTTATTCCTGTACATAGTCCCTTTTCACTTGATGAAAATAAGTGTGCAGTAGATACACTCTAGAAACAAAAACTCATTAGTAGTAAATATCA
>NW_005063585.1:0-907 GCF_000277835.1 Geospiza fortis | reverse complement strand
GCCTCCTGGCATGTTTTGGCCACATCTGGCCACTACACAGGATAGACCAACCTTGTCCCCAAAGTCATTAAAGACAAGGCCTCCCTTTTTGGGAGAACAATACAGATGAAAGGCCAGCCATGCTATGTGCTCAGACCTAGGTAGTCATTCTGGTATTTTTAAAAAGGTAACATAGGCTCTGTCTTGGAGGACACAGAACATATGTCCAAACTCTCTTCCTTTAATCTCTCTTTAGTTTTAAATGCTCTTCACTTTTGTTTTTATGAGGTAACAGAAGCTATTACCAACAGCTACATAAGCAGGAACTGTGTCTCCAGAAAGAGATCTGTGGTTCCATGCAGGATGGCATGTTTTAGGATAACAGGAGAAAATGTAGTGTCAGACCCTCTGTATGCCAGACCCCTTCAGCAAGTACAATCCACAAACAATTTGCATGTTCAGGCTGCATTCTGGACATTCACAAACATTCCTGTTTGGTGCAGGTCACAGACTAATTAAAAGCCATGCTTACCTGTTCAGCTGTCTCGCTATGCCGAAGTCCCCAAGCTTTGCTACCTTTCCATTATTGCTAAGAAAAATGTTCTGCAAATAAACCCAAAAATAGTATGTGATAATGAAAGATGGCAGCTTTCTCAAGCATATGTTTCACAGGACAAAATAAGCCCCTCTCTAGTAGCAGTTTTACTACCTGTGCTTTTACATCTCTGTGCAAAATCTTCTTGTCATGAATATGCTTCAAGCCCAAGGAGATCTGCACAAACCAACTGAGAATCTGCAATGAAAGTTACAGAGATAGACACCTATGAATCTGTGTGACTCTAATGGGGCATCTTGCTGAAATATATAAAATAAAGACAACAAAATCTAAAATATATAGAACATATACAATGTGAAACAGTAAAAAAAG
>NW_005063584.1:0-907 GCF_000277835.1 Geospiza fortis | reverse complement strand
TTTTGAGGGGATTTTTTGGGGATTTTTTATCGAATTTTGTGGAGATTTCTTTAAAATTTTGTGAGATTTTTTTGAATTTTATGGGGATTTTTTGCAAATTTTGTGGGGATTTTGTGGATTTTTTAAAATTCTGACCAATTTGGGGATTTTTTCTCCCGTTTTTCAGCGAGGCCGAGCTGCGGAAAGCTCTGGAATGCGGGAGCCCCGATTACATCATCGTGCTCCGCCCCTCCCAAGGTGGGAAAAAAAATCCTAAAATTTGGGGGAAAAAAGGGAAAAAATCACAAAATTTGAAGGAAAAACAAAAAAAAATTCAAAATTTGGGGGAAAAAATCCAAAATTTGGGAGGAAAATCCCAAAATTTCCAGGAAAGAGACCAAAAAAAATCCCAAAATTCAGGTGGAAAATCCAAAATTTTGGGGAGAAAATGCGAAATTTTGTGGGGGAAAAGGAAAAAAAAATCCAAAATTTGGGGAAAAAAAGAGGCCAAAAATTTTAAAATGTGGGTGGAAAATGAAAAAAAAAAATGGGAAAAAAAATGCCAAATTTGGGGAAATTTTTTGGTGAATTTTGAGTGAATTTTTGGTGGGTTTTGGGTGAATTTTGGCGATTTTTGGGTGATTTTTCTGTGACTCTTTTTCTGTGACTTTTTTGTGGATTTTGGGTGAATTTTGGGCCATTTTTTGGTGATTTTTCTGTGAATTTTTCGTGGATTTTTTTGTGGATTTTGGGTGAATTTTGGGCCATTTTTTTGGTGATTTTTCTGTGAATTTTTCATGAAATTTTTTGTGAATTTTGAGTAATTTTTTTGGTGAATTTCAGGTGAATTGGGGGCGATTTTTGCATGAATTCTGAGTGAATTTTTTGTGATTTTTGTGAGAGTTTTTGGTGAACTTTGAATGATTTT
>NW_005063583.1:0-907 GCF_000277835.1 Geospiza fortis | reverse complement strand
AAAAAAGGTTTACTGGCTCCTCTGGTTTATGCAGCACATCTAGCTGTCTGGAGTGAGTGCTAAACCTACAGAATGGAAAATAAATCAGGTTCTAAAACGAATCAAGGTAAAAGGACCCAAATAAATGCATTGAACTGCTGAGCACCAAGTGAAAATGCAAAATGCTCAACACAAATTACAGATGTGTACAGAAAGCAGCCATTCCTCTGACCCTTCAGAAATGCCTCAGTGAGAGCAGGCCATTCCCTATGAGCATCCCTTTCTTAAGCTGGACATGTCACATTCCTGACACTATCCAGGGGCTGTTTCTTGCCTCTGTGAAAACCCCAGAGCAAAGCAGGACAATCATGGAGTCCCTGCTCAGCCTGGTCTCACCTCACAGTGCTGCAGAATCGTCTTCTCCTGATCCTTCTCTTACCTCTGCCAGGAGACAGCAGCTGCTCCAAGAATCCAGGAAGTGCAATGTGAGAAACGATCCATCCTACCCAGGTTGGTTTTATGCCCTGAAAGCTTTGAGAAGCTTTCTGCTCCCACTGAGGAGCTCTCTAGTTCCCATTCTACCTCTGAGTCTGAAATCCTTGTTGGATTTGCAGAATCTGTGCTCAAGGGGCCATTGGATGCATTGGACTGGTGGGGACTGGAGTCTTCTGTTCTCTCCCCATTTTCATGCAGACATAGAAGCCAAAGTTCTGCAAGTTCAAGCAGGGATTGGTCTTCCTGTTCCCAACCCTCATCTCCCTTTTTAGCTACTCCAAAAAGACACCTGCAAGTCCTCGTTAAGGATAATCTTAGTTGCTGTCTTCTCCAAAGACCTTGAAAAACTCATGAAGAGACCCCAGATCCCCAAGAAAGCACCAAAGACAAAATTCCACAGCTCTGGGTGTAAGAGCCAAAATGAGGGATGCAG
>NW_005063582.1:0-907 GCF_000277835.1 Geospiza fortis | reverse complement strand
AAAAGGGCACAGAGGTCAGTATTTGTGAAAGTAAGTTTTACTCATAAGAGCAGTCATGCAACGCTTATGTCATTTTCTTCAGAGCAGTGCTAGAAACACTGTTTGAGTCACCCTGTCTTGGTCAGAGAAACTGTGATCTGGGCAGAATGCGTGGACTGGGCTGCAATAAACTGTGATCTCCAGCTCTAGTCTGAGTCTGGTAATACAAGTCCTTTCTTCACTCACTCAGTCCAACACTGACAACCATTTGTTGTTTGCCTTTTCTTTGTCAAGGCCAATGCCCAAAGAATTGTACAAAAACTCGAAGATGTGCAAGAAATGTTTGACAAGAGGCAAGTAAGTCTGAAGAAGCTGGCAGCCAAACAGACCCGGCCAGTACAACCTGTTGCTCCACATCCTGAATCTTCCCCAAAGCGAGCATCACCAAAGATTACCAGACCAGCAGCAGTAGGTAGGCCATGAGCAGCTGCTTTCAGACTCACACCAATGTTTTGTCCACATGGTCATGTTTGATTTTTGTTATCAGAATGAACACTTGAGTTTGATGTGCAGTGTCAGCTTCGTAGGTCCAGCTAGTAAAAATGAATATGAAATATCTCTCACTGCAAACACACAAACAAGGGTGAATTAAAAAAACCCACCAGGTTTCTCTTCCTAGGTCTAATCTGCAGAGTACATTTCCATACTGTGTCTCAGTGTGGCTTGTATTGCTAATTCTCAAATACCCACACCAGGGTAGTCAATGCAAGCCTGCAATGCAAGCATGTGAACCTCTTTTATATTGCAGATAATGTAATGTGAATATTTGGCTTTCAAGTGTCATAATTCCTCAAGTTTCAATCAGATACTTGCAAAATTAAGGGTCCATTAGTGAGTGACACAGACTCATTTGTGGAATTTTTGCTTT
>NW_005063581.1:0-908 GCF_000277835.1 Geospiza fortis | reverse complement strand
CACAAACAAACAAATAACTGAAAGACAGAAGTGCCAAAAGCATTCAGCTTTCTCAAATATGTATGTCACCAGGAGTATCACAGATCAGAGCCAGGACTGGTCAACATATAAGGTACACTGATTATAATTACATGGATCTAGAAAAAGAAGGCAACTCTCAAATTTCCTAATAGTGCTAAGGTATTCAGGGAAATAAAAAGAAAGTTGGCTGCAGAGAGATGCAGAAGAGCCTCAGAGTGTCAACTGGGCAATAAAAAAGACAGATGAAATTCAATATTTAGAATATGGGGAGGAAAAGAAATCTTAAATTTACGTACTCAGCATGAGCTCCAAACTAGTTATTACCACTCAGGAAAGAGATCCTGGAGTTATAAAAGGTCTATGAAAATACCAACTCCATCTTAGAAGCTGTCAAAAAGCAAATCAAATGCTGGCCATTACTATGACAAAAATAGAGAGCAACATACAAAATATCATTATGGTATTATTTAAAGTCTTCAGGTGTTCACACTTTGAATACTGTGGGCTGTTTTGCTTCCCCTATCACTAAAAAGATATAGCAGGAATAGTAAGGACAACAGAAATCATTGAAAGCTAAGGAGAATTGGCTGCCCTGTAAAGAATGACTACAGAAGAGTCTCCAAGCTAAGGTGAGGGTGAATGAACACTCAAGTCCTCTGAACCTGAGAAGGAGGAAGAGATTGCCCAGGGGACGCACACCAAGCAAAGGAGCATTACAGACTGAGGGACTAATCATTAAACCATGCTAGAGAGAAGCTGAGGCCCAATAGGCAGTTACAAAAGAGGGTCCTGGCACCATCCCTGACAGTCTTCCCAAATCATCCTCTCAATGTACAGTGGACAAAGAGAGCTGACCTATTGTATTTGCAGGGAATGCCCCAACGAAG
>NW_005063580.1:0-908 GCF_000277835.1 Geospiza fortis | reverse complement strand
TGAGTTGAAAAATCATTGTGACTTGGAGATGAAAAGTGCAGATCTGCTAATGCAATGAAATATTAATTGATGATTTTGATCAGCATATTGTAAGGAGTACTCACGAAACAGGCAGATCAATAGATGTAAATGTCACAAGTGAGTTGTTCATGACCCTGAGCAAAACAAACATTTGTTTTCATGTGAATGAATATTCAGTGCTGGAAACCTTGGACGTAGTGCTGGAATACAGCTGTGTACAAAAAAGGGGCCCAAACTGCCCTATTCAAAGTGAGCTGTGAGAGTTGAAGGTGATATGTAGGTGAGAATTCAGGGCAGAACTGTGTATCTCATAAAAAGTAACCTAAGAGAGGATACCCAGCTAACTTTTACTAGATTTTCCATGTGTTTGCTCCCTTTTGCCTTAGCCAAAAAAAGCAGAAAAGAAAACTTTCAAAGGCACCATCCTTTTGCCAGGAAGCTTTGTAACAGGGCAAGCCTCTACTTGGATCATGTATTCAGACCAATCTGCAAGGTCTTTTTCTTGCTAATATTTTGAATAGTCCAGTGGCTGGCAAGATAGTGACTTAATATCATAAAATAGAGATAAAACCACAATTAATCCAAAGTTACACAATAGTCACAAATAGGTGAAGAAAGTGGAATAGTAAATGTATGCTTGTTTCCTAAAGCAGATAATTGAGCAGATTTAAAGGTATGGTGGTGAATTGCTCCTCCTTTTATTTCAGGCATTTAGAGGAATAGCTCTTGGTTTTAAATTTCTTAGATGAAAAATAAGAGTATTATTTGTCCAGGACCTTGCATGAGTGAACTATCCCCTGTTCATAGAGCAACAGCAGGGAATATGAGCTGTCCTCAATATCAAACAGATTAATTTCAGTTTGGATGGTCAGCTAAGACCATTTGAA
>NW_005063579.1:0-908 GCF_000277835.1 Geospiza fortis | reverse complement strand
ATATATATACATACACACACATACACAAAAATGAAAGAATGAAAAATACTTTTTTGGTAAAGAGGACTTCCGAGATGTATTTATTTTGGCCTTTCTTTGAATGAGAAATAATTAACAGAAAACACCTGATCTTCCTGTCATTCAATATTTTGCAGCCTGCTTTATGATGCAGTTAAATAGTTTTGCCCCCAGTACCATTTCAAACTGCAAGCCCAGATGTTAGACACAACTTTTTAGCATAAACAAGCATAAAAGGCCATGAATCCCCCAGATCTTCAACAATGAGTCTGAAATAGGTAAAACGTAAACAGTGAGAAGAAGGAACCATAATAATTATTGGTTTTATTTCAATGGCAGAAATTATTAATTTTACTTTTTGTTCTTGTTTGTCCTGTGGTAAGGAGGGATATTGGTGTTGTTTTATAATGAAGTTATATTAGATAGGATCCACCAAGTCACATTTATTGCTGGTGTAATTTTGTTTCAGACAAAACGGGGCTAATTCACATGAGATTGCTTTATTGCTGATCTCACTGGAACTATTAAAGAAAAAAACACTCTAATCAGAATCAGGAAAATTGTTGGGAAATGCACCTAAACAGCATTTACCACTTCTATGGAAGATGGAATTCTTATAGGCTGAAGAATCTGTTTATTCGGTTATATATTACTATATCCTCAGGCCTAGAATATAATTGCTTTTTCCTTGTAAAGAAGTGGAAAACTGATGCCATTAGACTTAGCATATTTTCAGAATAGTGATGACAAATTGAAAACACACCTTTTGCTGTAGCCTGTGTTTTAAAGATGAATCCAGATTTCACTCCATTTACAGCTGGCCTATTCAGCTGTAAATTCATTGTCTACTGACAGGTTCTTCTGTAGTAGTGCCTGACTTCTTTTTTTTT
>NW_005063578.1:0-908 GCF_000277835.1 Geospiza fortis | reverse complement strand
GGATAATAGTAATAAGAGATTGATTTTTTTTCTTTAGGCAGAGTACAGCGCAAATAACTCTAAAATGTCAGCCTCCTGAGAATCGTTTATCCCTGATTTTGCTTGCTGTAAACTTGAAATGTTTTGCTTCAAAGCTGATAACAATTCATGACAGCTACCACACTACTTACAGATTTCAGCCTGGCATATTCAAGGCAGAATAAAAGTCCACCTTCTCAAGTGGAAATAGTGTGAGGGAGCAGTTATTCTCTATCACTGTGTAAGGGTGGTTATGTGTCTTGGGGACATTCTTGCCGTGTTTGGCATATATTTATATCTCATTTGAAAAGGGCTTTTGAAATGAAATTGCTGTTGTTTGCCTTTTAGAAATTTTATTGTAGTATGCCTGCAGTCCCTATAAAATATTTTTAATCCTGAAAACATACTGGTTATTAATGGAGGGCTAAATTATACCATAAAAATGAATAATTTTACTTGCCTTTAGAAGATTTCGTACTTATTTATCTGCATGATTTTTTCTTCTTTTACATTTAACATTTGAACATTTCTAACTAGCTTCTTCAAAAGCATTATTTAGTATGCGTTTTTCACATGTCATTTGATTAGTTGCTTCTTTACATTAAACAAGTCCCATTTCTTGTTTTGTTGAGATTTTTTTCTTACTTTTGGTTTTTTGCTCAGTATGTCCCGTTGCTTATTAGGATGCAAGAAAAAAGTTTGTTTGACTAACTCTTCCAGAGAACACACAGTATTCTAGAAGTGAAAAAGCTCTTTGTACTTTATTTTTCTATGGCTGTTTATCGCTAGGAATATGCTTTTGAGGGTAAAACGACCTGTATTTTAATTAGATAAAGTTGAATATTTTAATAAAGACTAGATAATAGTAGACAACTTCTAATATTAATTAT
>NW_005063577.1:0-908 GCF_000277835.1 Geospiza fortis | reverse complement strand
GGGTGTACAAACAAACGAACCTGGACGAGAAACAACTGGCCAAGCTCCACACCAAGGTGCGTTGGACACGCCCCCTGCGCCCAAGGCCACGCCCCCTCTCCCTTCTGACCACGCCCCTCTGATCATTGACCACGCCCCAAATCACTGGACACGCCCTCCCTGCCATTTGGCCGCACCCCTTTTCTCCAGCAATGCACTCAGCGGTGGCCACGCCCCCTTTCCCTTTTGGCCACGCCTCCCTCCCCTTGTCCACGCCCCTGTTTGTTGGCCACACCCCTCTACTCATTGGCCACACCTCCACACTCTATTCTATGGCCACGCCCCCTGAAGTGTGGCCACGCCCTTGTCAACAAATCACCTGGCCACGCCCCTCTGCATGACCACGCCCCTTTGGTCACCACCACACCCCACCCTGGCCACGCCTCTTTGTGCACTGGCCACGCCCATTACACAATGACATAGTCTTTCTTTTTTGGCCACGCCCCCTCTCCCTGGCCACGCCTACCCTCTCCAAGGCCACGCCCCCAGCCTACATGGCCACGCCCCTTCCCGATGTCCCCAAGTGTCCCCAGGGGGCTCCTGGGTGTCCCCAAATGTCCCCAAAATGTCCCCAAATATCTTCAATGTCCCCAATGCCCTCGGAAGTTGGCAGGTGTGTCCTCCCCCCATTGTCCCCAATGTCCCCAAATGTCCCCAAATGTCCCCAATGTCCCCAAAAGTCCCTAAATACCCAAAATGTTCCCGATGTCCCCAATCCCCCCAAATGTCCCCAATGTCCCTAAATTCACCAAATGTCCCCAGTGCACCCAAATGTCCCCAAATCTCCCTAATTTCCCCCAATGTCCCCAATGTCCCTGACGTCCCCAATGTCCCCAATTTCACCAAATGTCCCCAAAATGTCCCCAATG
>NW_005063576.1:0-908 GCF_000277835.1 Geospiza fortis | reverse complement strand
GCACTAAGTGAACTCTGCATTTATACGGTGTTTAAAGGGGGAGTCAATGGTTACTTTTTAGTCCAACATAAACTCAAAAGCTACTTCAACCTTTTGATAGTTACATTAAAAATATTAAAGCAAAATTTTCCATATCCCTTAGTTAATAGCCTTACCCTTTAACATATCCCTTAGTTAATATAAGTTTTTAAATAATTTACCAAACCCGTTAAATTCCGATGTTAGAGCCTCGACTTCTCATAGGAAGTGTGAAAAGGCACTACCAAGGTGGGGGCAGAACTGTAGGCCGCAATGTCCTTGATCACCAAAAGGGATTTTGCTCCCCCTCAGTCTTGCATGACTGAGTTCAAATTTAATAGGAAGTACCTGTCCCCTGAACACATATTTTTCATAAACAACTTTGGTTAATGACCACAGTGACCAAGGCAAACTTCAGTATTGGATATCTGTCTATTGTGATGTTCTCCAGTACAGAAAAGGAAAACCTGTCCTTCTGAAATGTTTAGTGCCAGTCACTTGGATATCAACACCAGCTGAAAATGCTTTGGTGGTGTTGCTTTCCCATCAGGTAGCCCTATAAAAATGTGATTTGACTGCATTTTGAGAATTCTTCTCAGGTATTCTAACACATTCTTCCCATGCTTACAACTCCAAAAAATCCTACTGTTTTCATGTTTTACTGCCTATGTAAAGAGCACTCTATGTAGTCAGTGGGATTACATACAGCATATACACACAGTCTGGGAATTTGCACTCCATTCAAACATAGTGATTCTCCTTTTCTAAAAACAAATGTAGGTAGGTAAACAGCTCAACATGAAATTCAGAAAAGAGAATCTACCTCTTTGGAGAAAGTGATTGGCACAAGGAAGTAAAAAGAGGGATGTGAGCAGAAGAAAAGCTTTTTT
>NW_005063575.1:0-908 GCF_000277835.1 Geospiza fortis | reverse complement strand
AGGAAGTTTTAAGCAGAGCAAAATGAAGGCAGGAGCAGATAATCCAGGATATTTGACCAAACCTGAAATGTTTAGAGGATCAGATGCCAAACAAGAAATTCAGCATTTGAAGAGCATCTGCATGACGCTCTTAGTCACGTGGTTTAGTTTTAGATAGTCTTGTGAGAAGCAGAGATTTGGACTTGATTATAGTTATGGGTTTCTCTCAGCTCAGGATATTCTATGATTCTATCATTCTAAGATTTATCATTCCATATCATATAATCTATGGAATTACTTGTTTTGCTATGAATTGGTTTCTCTTGAACTGGGTGAAAACATAAGCAATATTTTTTGTAACACTTAGCCAAAGAACAAAAGACTGCTTGTGGAAGAACAAACATTTTCTTTCAGTTTTATAAACTGAGATGTTGTGAAGCTAAGAATAAAATGTACTATATTGTTATAAAAGCAATCAAACCCGTTTTTCAAACTATCATAGGCTTAAAAAGTACAACCTATATACTGTCTTCATATAAAAGAAAATCAGTTATAGTCTCCAAGCATAAATCTTTAATTTTAAATAAGTTTGTTAACACTACACTCATTCATCTGCTGTTGCAAATATTTTTAATCTTTCCTGAATTACAAGAAGCTTACCTTGCAGATTTCCATCAGCTGAAGCTAACCTGCATTTCACTTCAAGCTAGCAAGTGAATTCCTAATTTGCAATGGAAATGACTCATCAATGTCTTGGATGAAGGGGCACATGCCTATTCAGCAAGTTCACTGATGACACAAAGCTGGGAGGAGTGGCCAATACTGTGAAGCCCTTCTGAGGTACCTTGATAGGCCAGAGAGATCACAGAGAAAAACTGACTGAAAATCAACAAAAGCAAATTCAGGGTCCTGCATCTGGGGAGGAATAA
>NW_005063574.1:0-908 GCF_000277835.1 Geospiza fortis | reverse complement strand
CAGAGAGGTACAGAGCTGCCCCTGCACCTCCTCCCAAACTCAATAATTGCAAATTAACTTCCAACAGAAGGAACGTGCACAAGCACCAAGAAGCAAAGGGAAACAACTTTTCCTTGTTTCTGAAATTAGCACATATATCGAGGTTTAATTGGTATTGGGTTATAACAGGAACAGTTTTGAAAATAACATAGCATGTTCTTATTTGGGTTTAGTGCCTGCGTGTGAGATTTTTAAATTTATTTATTTCAAATTCATTCATGAAACCTTGAATTTGTTATCATAGAAAAGGCAGCAGTTTTCTTTATTGCTGTTTTTTACTTGAAGAAATAAAACTGAAAGACATTTTATCAATGTTTTTATTTCAGAAGAGACAGCAAAAATCACCTTTTTTTGGGACAGTTTTTAAATCCTATTTTTTAATAAATCCTATTTTTCTTCATAGGAAACTTGGTTGTCCCTGATATTAACACCATTCAAAAATGATTTCCAACAAAACTGAAAGTCTTCAGCTATAACAGCCATATACTGTTGATAATTGGATTATGTCTTGGACTCTCTTTTAGGAAAGAGAGAGGTAAAACCCTTTTTATAAGCTAGGCCTACAATGGATTAAACCTCAAGGCTGGGCTTAAAGAGGATGGAGCTGTGGCAGGTGAAGCTTTTATCATCCTCACAAAAGATAAGCAGAGGAGAAAGGTGAGGAGGTGAGATACCCACAAACCAGGCTCTAAATACCTTTCAAAATTTTGATTTCTTACAGTAAGGAAAGAAACAGATCTCAACAAGTGATTTTTCTCTATACGCAAATATTTTTTTTTTCCAAAATAACTTTCCTAAGGCTGACAGTGCTATATTTTACTGAAACTCTTTACAAAGTCCATTTATTTCTAATGACATTAAAAAAAAAA
>NW_005063573.1:0-908 GCF_000277835.1 Geospiza fortis | reverse complement strand
ACAAATCCTTCCCTGATCAACTCAAAGCAGTTTGGCATCAGCAAGATGGGGCTTGCAGCCTGAAGAGGGTATTGCCATGGACAAGGCTGAGTGCAGGAGGGGAGCAGCTGAAGAGGGCACCACTGAAGAGCTGCGTTTGCTGCCAGAGCAGGAGCATAGGGTGGGATTGAGCAGGAGGGTGTTTTTCAGGGCAGCAAAATTGCAAATTTTGTCTCCTGAGCAGCCAGGCAGGACAGAGGGGGAATGCACTACCGAATGCAGGTCTGGACACGTGCAGTCGCCTGAGAGCAGAGTCTGGTGAAATTCTCAGGGCTTTGGGAGAGGTGGGGGAGTAAGGTCGGAGGAAAGAGGGCGCGCGGAGTGGGGCGCAGGCTGAGCCTTCTGCAGCGGATTTGGCCAAGAGCAGGGCACCTCGGAAAGGAGGGTGGGAAATGCCTTGTCCTTACTTTTCCCGCGGTGGCCATGTGGTCTTAGCAGAGCTGTGTCTGTCGCTGTCGCAGGCTGGAGGGAAGCTGCTGCCTGGGCGTGTTGCGGGATCCGCCAGGCGTGGAGCGGGAGCAGTCCCGGTGCGGCACCGTCTCTGGAGAGCGCTGGTTAATGTGTGCCGGCTGCTGGATGCTGGGCGCACAGGGAGTGCTGAGGGGAGGAGCTGGATAGCGGCAGGGAGATGGATGGGAGCAGAAGTCCTCCAGGGAGGCTTTTATCAGTGACTCTGCCCTTGCGTCATTGCCCGCCCTCCCTGCCTGAAAGGCTCAGAGAGCTCAGAAAGGTTGGTTTATTTCTTCCAGATGCTTCTGGAAGGTGTGGAGGGAGGAGATCTGCATCACTGCTGGGGCTTCCTGGGCGTCCCCTTTTTGCCAGGTTGGAGCATTTGACCTGGTGGCCATTCACACCACAATATTTGCAAA
>NW_005063572.1:0-908 GCF_000277835.1 Geospiza fortis | reverse complement strand
CCCAGCTCCCTCAGCTGCTCTTCATAAAACTCATTCTCCTGACCCCTCACCAGTTCCATTCCCCTCCTCTGGATTTGTTCCAGCACCTCAATGTCTTCCTTGTAGGGTGGGACTGAAAACTGGACACAGGATTTGAGGGGCAGCCTTATAGGTGCTGAGTGTAGGGAGACAATTGTTTCCCTGCTGGCCACAGTTTCTGATAGAGCCCTCTTATTTTCAGTACCAAAATAGCTGATACTCACCTGTGACCAGAAGGCATAACTGAAGTGAAAATAAATGCATTTGTGAACAGGATAAATAAATTGTCATGCATCAGAAACAATTTAGTCCTTTTCCTCTCTGTTTCTGGCCTTATTTTTCTGAAATGTTGACGGAGGCAGTTCCATGATCTTCTGTGTATAGATTGACCATGCCTACCAACACTGCCATCTCCAGTAACAGCACTTAGAGAGTTCAACAACAGATATTTTCCTTATTGATCCATCTCATATACTTGTGTGTGTTGCATTTTTTATGGACTATCCAGGTACATATTCTTTGATCAAAGATATTTCTCAAGATCAGATTTCTGGTTTGCATTCTACTGTCACAAATATTCAGCGAAGAACAACTTCAGATTATGATTATGTTATGTCTTTTCTGTCACTCAGTCAACTAATATCTTGTGACTATTTGTAGTAGGAGGAGGTCAGAGCAAAGGTACAAGATTAACTCATAGCTTGCAGATAACTTCAGAACTACTTCAAGGGTGTCAAAATGTAATTTAAGCATTATGTTAGTTAAAACAAGGAAAGGCCTTACAGTTTCAAAAGTATGCATCATATAAATGTTATTCCTAACTTGTCCTTCTCTCCCATTAACTCGTAATTCATATTGCAGCTTCTCTGATCTTTGTCCCTTTTTTTTTT
>NW_005063571.1:0-909 GCF_000277835.1 Geospiza fortis | reverse complement strand
AAGATAAGTAGTGTTCAACTGCAGAGACTTGTTTAGGGACACCAAACCTTTATATACCTTTATATTTTAAATCAGGAAGCATCGATGGACCGATTTTTCCCCTTAGCTGATTTCAGAACCAGCAGTCCCTTGCAGAAGGGTGTTTGGATTCAAGATGACACTGGCAACTAAGAGCATGGCTACACAGAAGGTGCTACTCTTCGACCAGAACATTCAACTACTTAAAAGCAGATAGGAGAATAGCTGACTAGTGACAGCTCTGACTGGAAGAGTCTGTGGCTTACCCTGTGGGAACAATAGTAAAGCATTTCAATTTTTAAAAACTATTCATTTCAGAGGACCAAGCCTCAGTAAAAATAAAAGGTCAAGTAAAGACATCCTAGTGCTCTTCTTATCAGAAACATGTTCCTCCATATGAGAGTATTTAGGAAAGGACAGTCCATTCATAAGGAAAGGTGTGCCAGTTAGAAAACCTGTAGAACAACACAAGACAAACTTACACAATATACATCCTCAAATGCAAAATGAAGACATAATAATTTCAATCTTCTGTGGAATTAATTGCATTGTTTTGTTCATTTCAGCTGCTAAAAAGTTATTTTTTAAGACTGAATTTTATGAATTCAGCAAAGTTATATTTTTGAATGTCTGCATACCCCTATTAAACACTGAGGTGACAAAGAGAATGGCAGTGGAAGGAAACCTGGTCCACCTCCCCCTCCTTGAAGCTTCAGGCCAGTGAATGATTAGAATTTAGTCACTTTATTTGAGGTAAATAGTTTTACCAAGAGAGAATATTATCCAGGCTTTATCTTTCCTTTTGGAGGTGATCCACTTTGCAGTCATAAATTCTTGACTTGGTGAGAAACAATGGCATTACAACCATGGATGTTAAAGTGCGCTGATGGG
>NW_005063570.1:0-909 GCF_000277835.1 Geospiza fortis | reverse complement strand
CAACAAAAAAACCCACGCTGTGCTCTGTTCACAATAGTTGAGTCTTTTCATTAATTATCTTATTTCTCAGATGTTTACAAATTGGTTTAATTCAGAAACTTTTAAGCCACAGTACTGTATGATAAATTTTCTCATGCTCTGTGAATTTGAACCTTACTTGAAAAACTTGTTCTTTCCTCTTTTTTTTGGCTTCTACACCACTGGTTTCTTAAAAATAATTTTGCTAAGTATGTAATTGCAACTGTCTTCTTGGGTGTTTTTTTAATCTCCATGGTGTTTTAACCAAAGCATTAAAATACAAGCTATTTTTAAGGTCAAGGTCAATTTATTAGAAATCACAGCAGCAGTTGAGTTTGATACAAATACTCAGTGCTACCAGGGGAAGTTCCTATGGATTGAGAGAGCTAAGTCTATTTTGGGCTTGAAGAAGGTTTGGAGAGTTTCATGTTTCTTAGACTTACCTTGGTCCTTGGGAAGGTGATGGAACTAACAATGTTGAAAACTTTCCAAACCATGAAGAACAAGATTATGTCTGGAAATTGTCAGCAGGGGTTAAGAAAGGAGAAGTAATGACTGATGGCCTGATAACTTTCCATGAAAAAATCACTAATTTACTGGAAACAGGAGAAACATGGGATTTCATTTAACTTGACTTCAAGAAGACTTTGTACACTGTCCTCCATAATACCCTCATAGACAAACTGATGAAGCATAGACTCTGTTAGAGGAGGAGGCAAGGCAGGCGGAAAACTATCTGAACTGCTGGCTTAAGGAATTATGAGTGCTGATAAAAAGACCAGCTGGATGCTGGTCATTAGAGGTAGAGCCCAAGGTTTGGTACTGGGCTGTTGTTGTTTGAAATCAGGAAGCACACAGTTCAGAGTGTTTCAGTAGGAACACTAAATTGGG
>NW_005063569.1:0-909 GCF_000277835.1 Geospiza fortis | reverse complement strand
TTTTTTTTTTGCAAAGCAAACGAAAAAATCTTGTCAATGAAGAGTAAATTCTAAACTAAGTCAGGGCATAAGATTTACAGATGCATGAAATCCACCAGAAGCTATAAACTTTTAGCAAGTGACCATGTTTCTGTGTGGTGGAATAAATCATATAACAGATTCTGTAGCTACCACTTACAAGATAAGCCAGATAAATGGGAAGAAATCACATCATATTTTTCCCTGCTTGCTTATAATGGAGCATTGAGCATATCTGGATTTGGACTGTAGTCTGTTGACTGATCAAGATACAGAACTACTCCTGAAAAAGTGTTCTGTAAATGCATCCCTAGTTCAGGTCTGTGTGATTGTCCTGGAGCACATCATGGCTGTTGATTTCAGAAAACACTTTTTTATGTTTTCTGGGAACTAGGATTTAGGAATGGGTGGGAAGGGCTACACAAGTGTCTCTTAGCATCTTCTCTTCTGTTCTCTATTCATTGACTGATCCCTTGAGAAGTCTATCTTTTCCTTCAGTCCTCTTTAACATTTTAGAGAATGAAACTTCACATTAAAAAAACAGCGCAAAAAACAACTTTCTGCTCTGCATGGTAAATTGCACATAGATTCCCACACAGACAGAAGAAAACACTAGCAAATGCAACTAAGGAATAAGGAATACCTAATATCTTACTGTGAATTTACCCCGTTTTCTTAAAAGAAAAATAACACAATGTTTAAGTTGAAGTAATATTTTGGGATAGCAAAACTTCCCTTAAAGTAAATATCAGCTGTCTCTCTTCAATAACATTCAGACTAAATTGATATTGTTTGCTTGTACTTGTTCCTGGATAAATGCACAAAAACTATTTGTTGTTTCAGATCAGTAGCAATAAAATCCTGAGCTTGATCAGCTTTGTCATTACCCTG
>NW_005063568.1:0-909 GCF_000277835.1 Geospiza fortis | reverse complement strand
CCTGACACTCCAGGCCCTTGTCCAAAGACATTTAAATTATTTAAATAACCAGCCTGCACCCCCTACTGTCCATGGAAACACCAAGGTATTGCTGTGAGCCTCATGACAAGGTCTCAAACACTCACATGACTTTAATCCAAGTCTCCCATTCCCCATTTTCCAACCACCCCAGGAATCCATCCAGCTGCTCACATCCAACAGTTATATAACACTTGAACCCTGATTTCCCTCCATTTTCCCCCAACAAACAACAAGTGACACATTTCTTACATGCCTGTTGCCCATCCTCCTCATGATGTCCCTGGGTGGAACACAGAATTCCATTCAGGACACCCAAGCAGCACTGCCAGGCTGCCTTTTCAAGCTAAATTTAGCCCCTGTGCGTGGAGTGTACACAGGAAAGGGATAATGTGCTCTGCATGGAAGTGCTGGAACAGAGGCTGTATTATCCCTCACTGCCTGGGCCTGGGTGTCCCCCCAGCCTCCAGCTGGCACACGTCCCCCTGCTGCTCAGTATTCCTGGACTGGGAAAGGAAACAGGCTCTCCAAGAGGGTTCTCCACCTCAGAAACTCACTTCTGAGTGGCATTCCCAGGGAGGAGGAATCAGCATCCCTGCTGTCATGGCTTAGCCCTTCACTCCAGAATCCAGTGGCTCAGGATGGTGACCAAAGACTCTCCCTGGAGGGAACAGGGAGGTTGGACTCCACCATCTGGGAGTTCTTTTCCAACCTTGAGGATTCTGTGGACAGTTCAGACTCAAACCTCACCAGAAAAGCAGCTCCCACCTGAACCTCACTCCTACTGAATTAGGGAGATAATTATTTTAGTCCATCTGCTACTTCCAGCTCTGGGGTCCCCAGTACTGGTTTCCCTACCCATGGAGGGGGATGGAATGAGATGAGCTTTAA
>NW_005063567.1:0-909 GCF_000277835.1 Geospiza fortis | reverse complement strand
CCAACTCAGGATGTTCTATGATTCTGTTGAGAAAATGTAGCACTCAAACCCTGAGGCTGCAGGAGAAATGGCAGTGATGGTGCACGCCTTTACAGCTTTCACCACAGGAATACCCTACGCAAGTGCTTTTCCATCACTGTGAAAGCAACTGGTTTGTATTGAACTGCCAGTGGAATGTAGGGCAGATGGAAGAAGTAGGTAACTTCATGACCATCCCAGGCATTTCTGCAAGAAACATTTGACTCCAGACTGCCTGCATAGCTCTTATTCCAGTTATTTACCTTCTTTTCACATTGCTGCAGCCAGAAGATTGTTAAGTGCCTTTTTAGGGCAGGTTTGAATTCAGTGAGACTACTTACACAAGTAGCTGTCGGCCAGTTTGAGCTGCATGACCCTTGGTTCCCATTTCTAGGACACACTGCTCAAGACACTCGGGCCTGTTACGTCAATAACCTCTTGGTTGCTCCTTCTCAGCCCTGGTTCTGCAGACTCTGCTGACGAGCTTCAGCAGAAAATATCCCCAGTGAAGTTTTTATAAACTGAATAAATGGTGGCTTGTGAATGGATGGTACAGAACTCGGTTGTTTATTTATCTCTGGCTAATTTTCTTGTATCAGAGATTTCTACTGCTCTAAAAATGAAAGGTTAAATGCCTTCAAGTCTTTGTCCTAGATATTGCCATGCCACTGTGTTTGAACTCAACAGAGAACCATATGTGTATGCCTTTGTAAATGCCATTCCTATAATTCTCCCTTGCATGATTGTTTTCTGAAAGACTGCAAAGTAAAGCTCGGTGGGAATTTTCCCACAGTCTATTTGTTTGTATGCAAAAATGCTGACTTGATGAAATGGAACCTTTCTGTGGAAAATATTTGCTCCAGCAAGAAAGCGTCTCAGATTCAGAAGTGA
>NW_005063566.1:0-909 GCF_000277835.1 Geospiza fortis | reverse complement strand
TTTTTTTTTCTTTTATCCTACTGCTTCTACATTTAGAGTTGGATTCTGTGCCATTAATGTCAAATCTGATATTTTTTTGATTCATCACACATTCTCTATCTCTTAAATGTTGCTGATTTAAGCAGTGCACTAATACCCTTTCATTACTCCTCACTAGTTGTCAAGAAGAAGGAAAATTACACTAGTGTGCATGAAGCAGTGAAAGCTGGGGATGTAGAACAGCTTGCATCGATGATAAAAAGTGGAGCCAGTATTAATGAGGTGGATGTAGTTCACAAATTCACACCCTTGCAGTGTGCTGCCCACTCGGGAAGTCTGGAGGTAAAGCATTACCTTAGTGTACAGGCATAGCTGGGCTTTTATAAGTCCCTGTTTCCTTCTTTGGGAGAGGCTGAACACAACATTGCTTTAATCAGACTGAATCAATAATCTCAAAAAATAATCTCTGCCTGCTTTTCTTATTAAATATATTCACCAAGGGCAGGAGTACAGGATTTTGGATTTTATTTTTTTCTTTCTGAAGACCTAGGCAATTTACTCAATCAACTTTGCCATATTTTACAAAATCGTGTTTCTTACTCTGAGCAAAATGTGCCTTATGGCCCCCCTTTCAGACTCATGACCTTCTTTTGTCTTTACTGCATTTTCTCGTTCTCTTGAGACACCTAGAAAATCCTGTAGGTTGTGTAAAATGTTCTAAAGGTGACTGAAAAGTGAGAAGTGACATGAAAATATATTCATTCTGCTTACCAATGTCCCATGCCTCACTCTCCATAGAAGTTGTCCTAATACACTTTATTTTAATAAATGAAAATGTTGAATAATGGTAGAGAAATCAGCAAATGATTGCATCAATATTTTAAACTTCCAGAAGGACTGAACTGCTGTGTTCAGTACAACATTCTCCTT
>NW_005063565.1:0-909 GCF_000277835.1 Geospiza fortis | reverse complement strand
TACAGACATGATTCCTGAGGATAAGTGGTGTGACATTATCTCAGATCAAAATCTGATTGCACTGAAATCTAGGGACATGCTCTGCTGAATCACATATTCTCCATGTGCACAAGTATCCACTGCCAGAACACAGTGGTGTGACTTGAAGTGACGTTGAAAACTACTGAAAAATCCTGATCAGGCCTTAATATTGTGAAATGCTGGAAAATCTTGTTTGTGTTCTTTGTAGATGTAACTGACTGGTTTTCAGCCAGAATAAGCAAATAGAGGACAATTTGGGTCTTGGGTCAATGATATAATTCCTCCAACCTCCTGGCAGATTTAGCTGAATTATGTTATTCATAATGTTGTCTGTGAGTGTTTGTTCCTGTTTTAGGATACTTAAATGGCAATTTAAAATAATACAGCACTTTGGAGACTTATGGGCAACTATCATGTATCATCTGGCATCCTTGTAGGTCATATTTGCAAAGGGTAGTTCCATGTATACATATTTAGACCTGGAAAGGTGGAATTCTTGGGTTTGCAACTTAAAGTCTTTTTTTGGGCACAAATCTACAGATTGCTTTAGTCAGGACTTGTCAGTGCAAGTCAAACAATTTAAAAAGTCAATTATTAAATATGTCTATCCTTGTGCAAGTATGAGAGTCAGGAAGCAAATTATGAAAACCTAAATTGCATGTGAGGAAGAAAAACCCTTGACATTAGCCTATAAAAAGTGATTCCTCTCAGTGGCTTAAGCAAGGCTATTAGAGGGACAAGGTGTCAGAGCCCATATTAAAATGGAAAATGGAAAGAGTATGTGATTGACTGGTTAATCTGCTGAACAACATTGACTCATGTTAATAAGGTTAGAATCCTATGTGTGGCCGTATAAAACCAAGTCTGTGTTTGCAGCTCTGACCTTCC
>NW_005063564.1:0-909 GCF_000277835.1 Geospiza fortis | reverse complement strand
AAAAAAAAAAAAAATAGTTTGCTTATCTAAAGTAAAATTTTGTTATGAAATGTGTTATGAAATGAAATGTTTATCATCTGTCTTTTTAACTTTAAATTTTCAAAGCTAGAAACATAATGAATTACCCATGGTTTTCCTTTTTTGGGGTTGTTTTGGTGCTTTGGTTTTTGTTTTTTTTTTTGTTAGATTCCTTCTTTATTTTTTTGGTCTGGACATGAGGAAATTAGAATTTCTGCGTGTTTGTTATTCTGATTTTGAAACTCCAATAGTCATGATAGTTTCATAGCCTCTGGAAAATGTTAGTAATTTTTCCATGAAATTTTTGTTAGAACAGATTTTGCCTGAGGGAAGTTTTGAATACTGTAGCTAGTTTAAGTACCTTGGGAACAGCTCTTTATGGGATGTGTGCAAAACAGGTGTAGAGCTACAGAAATGAGTCATGAATCCTTGAGTGGGGAAGTTCATATCGTGAAGATATCTGCATTGAAAAACAAGCTGGAAATGCAGAGGAAGAAATTCTCAGTGTAAGAGAAGTACAATTAAAGAAACAAACCTCATGAACCCAAATTAGCAAAGATTCATTTTAAAAACAGAATCTTGAGAAATCATAGACTAAGTAGACAAAGGATGTTGAAACCCTATTTCCCCTCTTTTTGTTCATGTTTTCATCATAGGTTTTGTAATAACCTGCCTCAGACTATGGAAACTCAAGTTCAAAATAAGCTTTCCAATTCATACCATACACTTATACTCCACTATTATAAAGCACAGTGTCTTCACAGTGGCCATACTCATGAAGACTAAGTTTTGAGGGCACTGTATCAAACCTTGAATGAAACCATGCCATGTCATGATGCATATAAGAAGTATTTTTACTTTCATCACGGGCTACAGGAATCACAGAATCAT
>NW_005063563.1:0-909 GCF_000277835.1 Geospiza fortis | reverse complement strand
TTTTTTTCTTGAATAGGTAACTCAGCCTATTAAACTCAGAATTCAGCTTTTCCATAAGCAGTTAAGGTTAACTAAGAGGCTGAAAATAACCAAATTTTTTAAGCAAAAATACTAATTTCCACAAAGAGTACACAGGCTAGCTCAATTATAAGTCATGTTCCTTGAGCAGTTACTATGTTTTCCTGAACATGAGTGCTCTGTTTACTCAACAGTGATAGTATCTTTCTCCTAGTGTGGCTTGAGTATACAGTTCTCCCCACTTTCCTTCAGTAGAAGTACTGAAAAGAGCCAACACATTTCTTCTAAGATAGACTCAGAGAAGCATGGATCGGGGCTAAATCCAGAGTAGAACACATTTGATGAATGACTACCTTGCTTTGCTAAGTCACATCAACATACTAACAATGCATAACATACAATGATGAAATGGGAGAAGAAGCAGGATAATTCACATCCAGCCAAATCACCTAAAATTTCCCCATTGACTTCAGATGTGACTATGGTCATGAAATGTCTGATGCTTACCATTTTCCAGACAATAGAAGAGATGTGAGATAAAGACAACCTTCTAGCACCCCAAAATAATCTTACAATGAGTAGTGTTATTGAGAAAATTGAATAGTGGATGTACATTTATGAATGTTAGGTGGGATTGTATTACTAAATATAAGTCTTTACCTGCTTGGCAAATAGGGATTTGATTTTTGCAGTTAAAGATATAAGACCAGAGATCTCTGCCACATTTATTAATCACAACTTCAAGTTTATCTTATCAATTCATTATAGCACTCATATCAGAAAACTTCAACATGTTCCCAGCTCATTTCATGATAAAATTGAAAACTATCTAAAGATTACACTGGAGTTCTTCAAAAAGACAAAGTGTCATGGTTTAACCCCAGCTGACAA
>NW_005063562.1:0-909 GCF_000277835.1 Geospiza fortis | reverse complement strand
TCTATAAAAACAGTCTTTAATAACTGCTTGCTCAACATCTTTCAAAAACTTTATACAGGTCAGGCAGGTTGGCAAGCTGCAAAATGTTGCCATCTTCTGCAAAGTGTTTAGGAGGTAAAAGATGAGTCCTAAAAGCTTTGTAAAGCACATGTTCCACAGTCCATTTCCATGTTGTTGAACCAGACTCAGATTCTTCACTCTGAAATACAGGTAAACAAGGACAAACAAAATGAGGTTCTGTTTAACTAGAGGAGAGCGTACCTTTATTATGTAAGACTACAGCAATTGTGAAATTCTGCTGGTATTAGAAAAGTCCATTCTATACAGTCAATTCTAAGTTCTGTAAAGTCACTTGCAGAATGGGTGAGCTTAACTAATCAATTAGGCGGATATTTAGACACAATCAGGTTGTACTTGTAATTTATATGCATCCTTCTTCTTCTTTAGGAATACAGCATAAAAAATACATTTCCAACTCAGAGGCCAAGGAGGTTTGTAATAATATTAAGTACACTGCAATGCCCAAAGTTAAAAGGTTCCCTCAATACCTAAAATACTTCAGAAAATTTAAGCCACATTCTTTCAGAATCTTGCCACACTGCTACTTGATTCAGTACCCTGAAAGAGCTGGAATTAGAAGTCTACATCTGAAAGAGCAGAAGTTTTCTGTATGTTGTTAGTTGTCTGCTCACAGAACTAGTTACAGTATTCTAGTACCTGAGAGTTTGTTGGGTTGGATTCCTCTATTATATACTGCTTTCTGATGGAGTAGAACATGGCTAGTTCTTTACTCAGGCTTTCAAAACACTCCTTTTCTTCATCCCAGTTTACCTGTTACAATAAAAAAAAGTCATTTTATAGAATCTGGGTAGCAGTCAGAAACTTAATATGGAAAATTATATAATATAG
>NW_005063561.1:0-909 GCF_000277835.1 Geospiza fortis | reverse complement strand
CCAATGGGAAGCGACATGCTGGGTATGAAGTGACCACCTGCAGAGAGGTAAGCGAATCTGGACCCTTGCCAACAGGTACCTCTGCGCAGAAGGCTGAGATAATTGCCCTGACACGTGCCTTGGAAATGGCAAAAGGAAAGAAAATAAACATCTATACAGACTCAAGGTATGCATTCGGAGTCGTACATGCACATGGAGCCATCTGGAAAGAGAGGGGACTGCTGACTTCACTGGGAAAAAAACATCAAACATGCACAAGAGATAATCCGGTTGCTGGAAGCAGTTCAGCTGCCTGAAAAGGTAGCAATTATGCATATTAAGGCACACCAGAGAGTGAGCTCAGAATTGGAAGAAGGAAATGAGCTGGCAGATGGAGAGGCAAAGAAAGCAGCAAAAGGTGAGGTAATTATGGACAAATTTCCCTTGAAGGTAAGCCAGAATATAATACTAACCAAGAGAGACATACAACTGCAAGGGGTGGACTACCATTGAAAGAGAGCTAGTAAGCCCTTCCCCTTGTGGTCACTAGTGAAGGAGCACTAGAAAACACACTGGGGTCTAACTACTTAAAAGCTTTTATAAAGTGTGGCTCCTTTCCCAAGATGACCAAGGCTGCCAGTGATACAGAGTACATAGAAATGAAGTGTTGGCTTGGAAGTAGTAGTTTCCACAGGCTTCCTAGAACACACATCTGATTGAAAGAATCGTCATCAGGAATTTATATGCCACTATTACTCAGGTAAACTGACAGTGTGATCCTGGCCTCCAGACTAACCCCAGAATACCTTCAGGCTGAAAACTCGGTCAGATTGGGAGAGGCCATGGGCCTGGACAGCAACAGCAAATTGACTTTTCAGAACTATCAAGGAAAGGGGGGTACCGGTATTTAATGGTATTGACAGATACATT
>NW_005063560.1:0-909 GCF_000277835.1 Geospiza fortis | reverse complement strand
TTTCCCAGCCAAAGCCAAGGCCCCCAGATCCCCCACCCTGTGTGTCTAGAGGAGGCATTATTAGCCTGAGTTTATGGGTGGGGAACAGACAGATTAAACACTTGCCCTCCAGATTACTCACAAAGTCTGAGCTCAGGAATTGTCTCCCAGCCACTCCTTCAGACAGGATTTTCTTGTCTCCAATAGGATCTGTAGTTATTCCATTGGAAAACCATAGAAATTATCTGTTACCATTTCTGCACATAAATGTCCACATGAGGTTGACAGAAGGAAGAAAAATAAGGCAGTGGGGAGTGAAGTCAGAGAAGGCAGCATGTGACAGCTGTCAAAACTGGTCAGGGCTGACATTCCCAGGCTTTTACACCCAAGGAACTGAGTCAGCTTCCTCCTGGTATTTATTGGGATTACTGGCCACTTCCAAGGTCAGCATGTGCCAGACACTAACATCACTTAAAACAGCACAAACAGCTTTTAGCAATCGTGAAATTCATCATTCTCCAGGTGCTGATAAGCCTGTTCCTAGTCCTACTCCAAATTTGTTATTTTTAATAACTTACTCTGGAAGGATTTGGAATGTGAATTCCCTTTTCCATTCATTCCCTTCTGTTATTACAGTCAGGGATTCCAGCAGTTGGTTTCAAGTGATATTTACTACTAAAAGCCTGTCAGATGTGCTGACTGGTAAATAGTCATCACTCTGAAAAGAAGAAACCTCTTTCTGTTGATGCACTGAACTTCTGCTCTCCAGGTGGTCAGCTGCACACCACACAGACAATTTCAAAACCAGGAAAAATTTTGTTTTGAATTCCAGAACTTCAAATATTAGTAGCATATGAACACAAAAAATGCTGTTTTCAGTGACCTACATAATTTCCCTCAAACAGCCAGCAAATGCTGAAGCCTGCAAGC
>NW_005063559.1:0-909 GCF_000277835.1 Geospiza fortis | reverse complement strand
ATCAGCATCAATAAGGGGGAGATACAAGCGTGTGAAAATGCTATCATTCTCCGTATGCAGGAGAGTCTCGGACTGCTGTCCTCAGAACACACTCGAATCCGAGCCCCAATTGTATCAACTTTTTACCGTTAACCACCTGTATAGAGGACGGCAAAGTGTATTAGCTATTCAAAAATATAGGGAATTTTTAAACAGAAATTGTTGGGGGAATGTCCTATGAAAGAAAATGGATCTGTTCAGAAAGAAAATCGATTAAAAGGAGAAGTAAGACATGCGGCTTATGGACCAGATTTACCAGACATTGAGACAACTACACACGATTGAAGAGGAAATATGTTAAAGAACTGATTAAAAGACTGGTTAAGAAACTAATTAAATAACTGTCAAGAGACTGTTAAGAGGTTGATGCGGGCTAAAGCCCGATCAAGGTTTTAGAGGTTATAGAACGTCTAAACATAACATAAGCATAAACAGAACATAAGCAGTTATAGAAAATTTCTTATCAATGATTACAAACAAATATGAGTTAGGCTGAATGGGAAGAGCTTACCACTGGGCATAATAAAAACATCTATTATAGAAATGGTATTGCAAAATTAATATTGTTGGAGTTTTCTCTTCAGATTTTGAAAAAAAGAAGTGCCATTTTCATTCACCTAGAGCACCTAGGGAATAAGAGTTTCATAACTAGCATTTTATCTTAGGATAGCCCAGAGAAGATGAAGAGCAAGTTCAAAAGCAAACAGGTAAGCAGGGATAAACAGAATCCAGATGGGACTATACAAGGAAAAAAAAAACGTATAATTGTGCTGTAAATTTTCAAACATCTACTCCCAAAATGTTTTAAGTATATTTTCACAACATCTGGATATACAGCAGGCCATGCATTAATGTTTTAAAATTTTGTGA
>NW_005063558.1:0-909 GCF_000277835.1 Geospiza fortis | reverse complement strand
TTTTTTTTTTTTTTTGTAATTTGCTTCTGTTGTTCTTAGAGAGGAGTGAACTACTAGACGTTTAGATGGAGGCTTACAAAAACTTGATGCAACTCTTATGGAAAGTATGTGTAGCTTGACACTGACTTCTAAAATAACTTAGGTTTGTGAATATGCTTAGTTTGTGGGCAGGGGCAAGAGAGTTGGTGAAAAAAAGGTAGTTGTCAAATAGCTACTTTGAAAACTAGAGACAAATTGTGAGTGAGAAAAATTGCATAACATATAGGATGGTACGAAAAAGAGTGCCAGCCTCATCACTGTAAGATGACAAAGGGAGCATAAAGCTGATTTAACCAAAAGCTGGTGGAGAATTAAAAAAATTGGGATGAAAAGATGGAGAAGTTTAACTGTTTGGAATGGATAGTGAAAATAAGACATTTGAACAGAATTATAGGAATGGTGAATGAGAGTTACTATGAAACCCTTGAAGGTGTAATTTCTGTTTCTTTCATTCCTTGCAGACATAATTCTAAGATCATTCAGTCTATGCAAGACATTCAGTCAGTGCAAGAGATCTGGTGCTTTTTAAATCATTGCACTATTTTCACTTTAAAAGTGATTTTTCTTTCATTGATAGGTGACATTTCTCTACATCTCTAAGAAATATATGTAGGCTTTACTTACTCTGTAGTTTCCTCCCTTACTACTAGTAAATAGAAACATAGAGCCAGTCTGCTGGCTGCACAGTAGATACATTAACTCTTGCCTAGGTGTGGGTGGGTTTCATTGAGGTTGAAATGAAAGGCTGGGGCAGTGTCACACAGAAGCCTTGCCAGCTTATAACATGTCAAAGAGTTTGCTGAACTACAGTTTCAAAGTATAAGTTACCAACTTCATTCCATGTCTAAGGTTACATAGGATAAGCTGTGT
>NW_005063557.1:0-910 GCF_000277835.1 Geospiza fortis | reverse complement strand
CATACACCATTAGATCCTGGATCTGAGATAGGGATACAGCAGGTAATAAATTTATTTTCACAGCAATCTATGGGAGATATCAGGAGGAAACTTCAGAAGCTCCGGGGACTAGAGGGAAGGAATTTGGAGGCCTTGCTAGATGAGGCATGGAGGGTTTTCAGCAATCGAGAAGAAGGGTATAAGCAAGGGATGAGAAAGTTAAGGGCAGTAATAAAAGAGGAAGGCAAAGGAAGGCGGAGACAAAGACCACCTAGGCAAGGACCACCCCGTCTGGGCAAAGATCAGTGTGCAAATTTCAGAAAATTTGGACACTGGAAAAATGAGTGCCCTGAACAAAAATGAAATGGGAAAGGGAACAGGGGAAGGGAGATGGTGGTTGCTCGTACAAAAAACGACTGAAGGGGACCGGGGGACCTTACCCCAGGGCATCCACTAGTTATAAAAATGAAACTGAGGAAGGAGGGAAAAGAAGTATAACTTATGGTGGACACAGGAGCAACATTTTCAGTTTTAAATAAAGCTTTGGTACCAGTGGGAAATGAATATGTTAGGGTAAGAGGAGCAACTGGCCAATCTGAAATAGCATAATTTTGCCAGGCACTCAAATGCAAATATGGAAAACAGTGGGGCATCCATAAATTCTTATACATGCCCAATTCCCCGGATTCGCTCCTAGGGAGAGATTTATTGGAGAAGTTGGAGGCAATTAAATTAAAAAATGGGGAGGTTACCCTGGAAATGAATGAGCAAAAATATGTAGAAGTGCTGAGTTTAATATTGACAGCCATTAAAGCTAAAGAGGAAATTAGTGAGGAGATCCTGAATCAAGTGTTTCTAGGAGTATGGGCCTCCAGTGTACCAGGCAGGGTGAAAAATGCACCATCAATACAAATTAAGCTTAAGGAAGGAA
>NW_005063556.1:0-910 GCF_000277835.1 Geospiza fortis | reverse complement strand
AGTTTCAGATATTCTCCATCTAAGCTTGAGTATCCTCCATGATTTTAGGGTTTTTCTGGAGTCTTACTGAAAGGCAGGTGAAATGACAGAAAGTGTCTTCCATGTCTCCAATATAGCACATATTGTCACAATTTGAGTAAACTGAGGTCCAGTAGCTTTCTTTAGGCAGAATAATGGCCTGAACTGACTTCCTTGTCTGAATGCAAAACAAGTTCTATCGTATTAGCAAATTAATATTTGTTATTAATTTGTGGGACAGGTTAATATTTTCTGCAACGACACCTAAGTCTTTAAAGAAGAAAATGTGCCTTTTCAAGTTGATTAATAATGTTCTTAGAGAGAGAGAGAAGAGCATATAGTGTGCATGAATTAAAGTGATAACTAGGTGCCAAAGTTGTGTGACCCATTGAAAATGCCCTTGCCAAGTGCTCAGTCTTTTATGCTATGGCGCTGTGGTCTCCTGCATTGGTCCTAAGACAGAAACAGTGATTATGAATCATCATTGCTCACATCTTGCTCCACATACCCAGTTCTGTGGTGAGTTTTCACATCATCCCATTAAGCCTTCAAAGGCCTTTCCATAAAAAAATGCTTTCTGTAATAGTCATCTTCCATATGTTTAAAAACAGTATTATAATGCTATTTGAGTTTATCTAGTACAAAAAATACTTGCCAGTATATTAAATATAGAAGTGTTTATCTATGGGTATACGCACATAAATAATCAAAATTGCAATTAAAAATTATTTTTTCCTCCTTTTGATACATTACTTCACAAAACTGTGTTTTAGCAATGGTTTGAATTCTTCATCATTTTAGTTACTTCATAGATCTATAGTGCTCTCAGGACAAAAAAGGCTGGCTTTTGCAGTCCTGATTTATTTGGAAGGCATTCTAAGTCATGTTTGTT
>NW_005063555.1:0-910 GCF_000277835.1 Geospiza fortis | reverse complement strand
AGATCACTAACAGAAAGTGAGACTGCATTGTTAATGAGCACACTTTTCTCTGTAAGAGAAGCAGTCAGTAAGCTGATCCAGGGGAGCAAAGGCTGCTGAGGAATGGAGTAGAAGGAATGTTTAATTCATTGGTTCTGCCTTTGTGCCCATGCTGAATGCTCTTGAACCAGTTTTTCTGCTTGTGCAGTTTCGTTTCCTACATGTGGAAGAGCTTGTGAAGAAAGTTTCACTGGCTCTAGTATGTCTCTACTGGAAAAAGGACAGAAATAACTTTTTAATGTCACCTATAATTAAATGGCAATTTCATACCTAATTGCTATCTATGCCCATGGAAATCACTACCTCCATTACAGAAATAGCTGCACTTAATTTCAGGAAAGCTAATAATAGTTCTTCTCATTGTAGATCTCCAGCTAGGCTTTCATGGGCAATTTATCAGCTACTGCTGGACTATATGATGTATGTAGAGCTAAATGTCACTGTTTCTTACTGTGTTAAGCCTGTCAGTAAATGTACATAAGAGATAAACCTGTGTTAGTGAAGTAGATCTGACTTTGATAATGGTGTTATATTTTGTTAAATTCTTTCTTTTGAATTATTTGAGTAGGAGATAAGAATGGTGAGATGCAAGATAGAAACAGTTTATCACTGCACTTTGTAGTGATTCTGACACAGTGTTGCTTCTCATGACATGCCATTTTGATCACAAGTGGCAGCAGAATGTAAAGCTGCTGCATTTATATACATAAGCCTACTGACAGCTGGATGTCATGGAAAAACTTTATCTAAGTGTCACTGGACACTAGGCTGCACCAAGCTACTAAAGGCTGCATTCTCTTCTAAAGGAAGAGAAATGTATTTAACTTACACTGGGTTTAAACTTGTTCGTTCTTCTATGTTTTTTTTTTTT
>NW_005063554.1:0-910 GCF_000277835.1 Geospiza fortis | reverse complement strand
AGGATGTCAAGGACAAGAAGAAGGGCTTTTTCAAATACATCAACAAGAAGAGAAAACAAAGGATTTCATGGACCCATTACTAAAGGGAGGGGGACCCTGGTGACAGGATGCAGGGAAGGCAGACTTATGGAAGGGCTTTCTTTCCATTTTTCTTCATGGAAAATACCCGCTCTCAGGAAATTGACCCAGACAACCAGGGTAAAGGAATGTCAGAAGGAAGATTGCCTTGGTCCAGGAGGATTGGATTAGAGAACACCTAGCCAAACATGATATCACAAGTCTGTGGGCCCTGATGAGATGTATCCACAAGTGTTGAGAGAGTTGGTAGACTGAGGCCACATGATCATCTTTGAAAGGTTGTGGTAGTCAGGAGAGGTGCCTGAGGAAAGAAAGAATGCAAATTTCACCCTGGTCATCAAAGAGGGCAAGGAGGAGGACCCAGAAAATTACTGTCAATCAGCCTCACCTCAATCCCTGGAGTGCCTTATTCTGGAGGCCATCTCTAACCACTTGAAGAACAAGGAGGTGATCAGGGGCAGTCAGTATGTATTCACTAAATGTAAATCATGCTTCATGAACATGATTTCCTTCTACACTGAAACAACTCCCTTGGTGGATGAAAGGAGAGCGGTGGATATTGTCTGCCTTCACTTCAGCAATGCTGTCTCTCACAATAACCTGACTCATGAGGTGTGGACTGACTGAGTGGTCAGTGGAGTAGATTAAGAATTAACTGAAAGCACAGCTGATTCCAGAGGGCCACAATCAGTGGCACAGGATCCAGTTGGAGGTCTGTCAATAGTGGTGTCCCACAATGCTCCTTACTGGGTCCAGTATTGCTTAACTTGATTTCAGTGAATATCAATGACTTGATAAAAGGGATAGATGCATCCTTGGAGAGTTTGCTGAT
>NW_005063553.1:0-910 GCF_000277835.1 Geospiza fortis | reverse complement strand
ATACAGACAACTAGATTGCAGTTTTATCTATCTTATCTATCTGTTTTGCAAAAACATTTCAGTTGCATCGTTCATTTGGATCACTGTAAATCAATGTACCATATGCCTTGAATTTTGATTTGAGGGTAATGCCACATATCCAAGGTTATCATAAACTTACACCCCAAAGTTACAGTACTCTTTTGCAATGCCCTGGATCCCAAATATTCATCCCAAACTTATCAGATGACATGGAAGCAGCATAAAGCTGTTTGAAATATGTGTGCAAGGAAGGATGTACCCACAATCTAACTCAACAATACTAAATAAAGAGTACTGAGCAAAGAATATTCATTCATATAAATGAAGTAAATGTCTATAAATGTGGGAACTCCAGTAGAAGGTGCCAACTTCTCCCTTGATGCCTTACGCCATCAAGATCACAGAATGGCAGCAGCTGGAAGGGACATCTGAAGGTCACCTTGGCCTAGTCCCTGGCTCAAGACAAGGCATGATAGTCCTTTGCACACAGAGACTATAGACATCATTCAAACAAACTCATAATAAACTGTGATTTGAGAAGAGGGATGCATGAAAGAGAATGTGGTTCATAAATAGTACTGAAATAGTGTTTTTAGCAGAGATTCTTAAAAGAACAGCTTTCATTGAATGACAATTGAGGTTATATTACTTAATGAAATCACAACTCTCTGTGCCTTTTATTCAGTCTGAATGGGGTTGATAACAGACAATGTGTAGTAAATTAAACTTCTTGAGAATGCTCCCTGGGGTTTCTTATTTGAAAAGGTAAGGAAATTAAAATTTACTTAATTAATTAAAAGGCAATGAGTATTTAAAAATGCCTTAGACAAACCTGCAGCATTTGTTGGAAAGCATAAACTCACTCTAGATTTGCAGCATAGCTTTTTTT
>NW_005063552.1:0-910 GCF_000277835.1 Geospiza fortis | reverse complement strand
TTTTTTTCGTTTTTTTAAGCCTTGCAGCTGCCTCTGTAAGTCCTGACCTGCCTTGCTCTGTGCCTGCAGCCCATCAGCCAGCAAAGCCCTGATGCTGGGTGAAGAGTCTGCCAAAGGAAGCAAGCAAATCCCCCGCTCCACAGTGGTTTTACACCTTAAGGATTTTGTCACTGGAGCATTCTGGACTTGCACCCCAGAGGAAACAATGACTTCCAAAGGCTGGAATTGAAACAGCCATTTGTATTCAGAGGTAGGGAAACTCCCTCCAACTCCAAAAACATGCCCTGAGCCTCGAGAGGCACGAAGAAAGATGAGTTTAGTGAGATGCTCTGTGGCCATCTGGGGAGTGGTGCAGCTGATCCCCATCACAGAGGTGCTGATGGAGCACAGGGAATGCACTGGACAGTATGCAGTCCAGCAGGAGATATTCCATCAAATTCAGCCTGCATCTGCTAAAGGAGAACACTGCAAACATGACCCTGTCTGGGCTTCATGAACCAGCAGGAAATAAGTGTGAAATCAGTGTTTACCTGACTCTGACATTTTGCTTTTTTCAGTAGTACAGCTGTTCTTTCAAAGGGGGAAAACAATATTTGGCCTGTAACTGCCTCTATTTCTCTTGCTGCCAGTTTCCCTCTACCCAAACCAACTAGAACCTCTTGCTGTTCCCCACATTTACATCTTAGAGATACCAAGTTGTTAGACTCCTTATGCCAGTGAGTTTTCCTCAGTTATTTTTTTAATCTGTCCCTGCATACCCACAGTGTGCCAGGATGCATTCCCAGAAAGAGCCAGCAGATGCATCTTGCAGGACCATTTAAGTGCATCAAATCAAAATAAGAACTTGCACACAGTACCACTTATCTGAGCTCAGGAGCATGGTTTGAATATGCACCTCAAAAAAATGATA
>NW_005063551.1:0-910 GCF_000277835.1 Geospiza fortis | reverse complement strand
AGGGCACTGGGATGTCTTTCTCTACATTCATTCAGTCTTATCCAAACTGAAATCTGTATTCCATTTAGCAGAATTTAATCTACAAAACTGATTTTTCATGGTGGCTAGATGGCATCCTGCTGAGATCTGACTTGGTAAGAGAACACAGTAGTTTAGATATGTACATGGGCTGCTCTGAAGACTTACTTGAGTTTAGCAGGGTAGTTACAGAATACTCCAGTAGAGGATGTGAAGTCTTGCACGAGTTCCTTACTTAAACAATACAAAAGAATCTTTACCAGTAGGTAAATTATATTCAATTCTGGTAGTTATGGGGATTTCACTCATCCTTTTCATTTTCCTTGAATTGTAGAAATTAAAAATGGCAAAAGTGGATTAGGATTAGGTCATCCACTGCATTTCCTTGCCAATGAGAGATTTTCAGTGGGTTTTTTTCTGCCTTTTGTTTTCTGAAGTTCCTTATTGTATCCTAACCTAATTAAGGTTCTTGCCAAAGGGAAGCTGGATAAGGGCTTCTTTTGGAGCCTGGTAAGGAATTTTAGTGAATCAGAGCACTGTAACATCATACCAGATCAATGTCATCTCGTCTGGGTTTAGATAAAATACATTGTGTATTTTACACAAATACATTTGACCTTTCATCTTCTTTCAGAAGAATGTTGTTGAAGGCAGTGCTACAGATTGGGTGCAAGTATTGTTTTCACATAGTTAACATAAATAAATTTCTGACCAGAAATGATGTTATTTTATCATTGTTATCTCTGCTTAACCCTTTACCTGTAGTCTGTACTTGTCATTTGAAAACCCCACCTATATTTGGGCAGGAAGTGATAATGGGTTTTCTCTGGGTGATAACTAATAGAACAAAATGTAAACAAATCTAAAGCTGGTTTCCATACTAAGAAAAAAA
>NW_005063550.1:0-910 GCF_000277835.1 Geospiza fortis | reverse complement strand
AAAAAAAAAAAGTATTGGTAAAAAAAGGGGAAAACACATAAACAAAATAGGAATTATCCAAGTTTTTAATTACCTTCCATATGTATGACCAATTAGATTTTTATTCTCTTCATTTCAACCTCATTGGTTTGAAAAATGTTACACTGTTATATGGGAATTAGTTACTTGTCTTCTCTGTTTATGTGGTATCCTTTCTTTGTATATAACTTAGTGAATTGGAAGAGCAGGAACTACTAAACATACGGATCAATGTCTTGATTAGGATGCCAAATCATTAAGACAGTTTAGAGATCTGGGATAATAATGGTAAAATCCATTAATTTCTACCCTAGAGATTACCAGAACATGGATGAAATTAGAAGCTTAAGATCATAAAGATTACTTTGTTTTATGAGAGCATCATATTGGAGAGAGCAGTTCCTTATTCAGTAACATAAAGCTGCCTTTTTGCATCTAGGATATTTTTAATTTAGGAATCAGCAGGTTAGGGTACCACCAGTTTTGTTGCTGAGCCACCCAGATCTTCTCTTTACAAGCTTTTCGAATGACAGTCTAGCTGGTATGACCATTTTACCATGCAGTACTCTCAAAATAGCATATCACTGTCTTTTGTTTCCTATCCTGTCAAGATGCTTAGCCAGCGACTGAACTGAACAAAATGTGAAATTGTCACTTGTAAAGTCGTCTCAAAGTTGACATGACTGTAGTGGTCAAATCTGTGAGAGTACATTTTCCCCCCCAAAATTCACTGGCATCCTTGTCATCCTGATGTCAACACCTCATCTCTGCTCCTGACAGGTAGGTCCCCCCTCCATTCACTAGTAAATTAAATAGTAATCTAGGCCATGTTTAATAATGAAATAAATAAAGTTTAATAGTGTATTGGTTTTGCACGGCCTGGTTTTTGGTA
>NW_005063549.1:0-910 GCF_000277835.1 Geospiza fortis | reverse complement strand
CATGAGCTGTTGCCTGTTTATCCCAAAGAAGGCAGAGGTTGGAGAGAAAACAAACTTCAACATGATAACACTGAAACTATTTCCAGACTTAGACAGCATTTAACATCAGCCTAACCTGACAACTTCCCCAATAACAATTCTGCAGCTAATTCTGCCTGATGTAACAACCTAACCATTATGAAAACCTATCTACCACAGATGCTGCTTTCAAAATACACATGCACAACACATGCTTCACATTTTGTTACAGCTTATCATAGCACTCAGGTTTCTTCGTGGGCCATTAACGATCTCCAATAATCACATCCATGTTTTCCAACAGAAGTAGCTTAATGAGAACAGCATCCAGCAGCTCCTGAGCTCAAGAATCACTGACTCCCACAAAAGAAACCTAGACTACAGTATGCCATCAGAAGCAAACACATGGCAACAGACTTGCTCTAGAGTGCATTACTTCTGCAAATGGCTTCTGCTTTTTCATTTTAGAACCCATCCATTTCCATCTTCACTTGCATACTCCTTTTAGGGAGTGAAAAATGTTTCTGCAATGGGGTATTGCCTCACAGTTACTTCAGTTTAAGATTCTCCACAGCAGCAACGGAAAACAAACTGCTCCTTGTTAAATGCATAAAGGATGAAATTTTTGCCAGAGTTCAAGCACTTGAGTCTATCAGGCTTTCGCTGAAAAAGATCTGCAAGCCAGCACACACACACAATAAGAAAAGTGTTTTTTAACCTGCTATTAATCAGACAGCATAAATCCTAGGCTTTGATTTCAAAGCTGTTAAGATACAGTTTGACTGCCATTTCACTATGATATGCTTCTCCAGTCAACTGCAGATTCAAGAGATGGAAAAAAAATTCTGACACCTCAAAAAAAAAGTTGTATAAAAGCCAAGTCTTTTTAAAG
>NW_005063548.1:0-911 GCF_000277835.1 Geospiza fortis | reverse complement strand
CTCGCGTTGTGCCTCCACAGATCCCCAGAAATACAGGATGACCCAGGCAGCTGAGGGGGGAAAATATGCCCTGTGAGGGGTAAAAGAGGGGGAAATGGAGCCCGTGAGGGTGGGGAAATATAAAATCTGTGAGAGTGAAAAATGGTGCCTGTGAGGGGGATGAGGGTGGAAATGGTGCCGGTGAGGGGTTTGAGGGGCAGTTGAGGAGAAAATGGAGCCCGTCAGGGGGATGAGGGTGGAAATGGTGCCTGTGAGGGGTTTGAGGGGCAGCTGAGGGGAAAATGGAGGCTGGGAGGGGAAGGTGGAGATGGTGACAGTGAGGGGTTTGAGGGGCAGCTGAGGAGAAAATGGAGGCCGTGAGAGGGATGAGGGTGGAAATGGTGACAGTGAGGGGTTTGAGGGGCAGCTGAGGAGAAAATGGTGCCTGTGAGAGGGATGAAGGTGGAGATGGTGACAGTGAGGGGTTTGAGGGGCAGCTGAGGAGAAAATGGAGGCTGTGAGGGGACAATGGTGTCCCTGAGGGTGATGAGGGGGAAAATGGAGCCTGTGAGGGGGATTAGAGGGAAATATGAAGCCTGTGAGGGTGAAATGATGTCCATGAAGGGAGTAGAGAGAGGAAACGGCTCCCGTGAGTGGTTTGAGGGGAAAATAGAACCCATGGGGGGCAGTGAAGGGAAAAATGGTGCCCGTGAGGGGACAAATGGTGCTTGTGAAGGGGATGAGGGTGGAAATGGCGCCCATGAAGGATTTGAGGGGCACCTGAGGGGGAAATGGCGCTCACCTGGGTACACCTGGGCACCCCTGGGCTCAGATCCAGCCGCTGTCACCAGCACTGCCAGGTCCCTGTGGCACTGAGGGGTCCCTGAGGGGCGCCAGAGATTGGGGTGGGGGGATGTTGTCCCCGGAGACCT
>NW_005063547.1:0-911 GCF_000277835.1 Geospiza fortis | reverse complement strand
TTTTTTTTTTTTTCCTTCTTACCAGTGGCCTTGTCTGGAGCCCTGACATTTTATTCCAGTCTCCTCTAAAAGCAAGCTCTTTGTTTTCTGAGTCACTAATAGCAGGATTTTAGTGTAAACACTATTGCATGCCATGAGAAAGCAAATCCCAAAATAATCAGTCCTAATGTCTCTTTGACCTCTCTTCACAGAAACACAGATTTATCAGACTTTCCAAGTCTATCTAAAGATTGATGGGTTTCACTGACACAACTGTGACACTGGAGCAGCTGGTAAGACAAGAATCTTCTATCAGGCAATACCATGTACTCACTGTCCCACCAAAAAGCTGTTCCTACTGAGGCCCAATCTTGAGATCTGGGGCTTGAGATCAGGACTGGCAAGCAATTCCTGAGCCTCAAAAACAAGTCTCTTAGTAAAGCCACCTTTCTAAACTGCAGGTATTTGGGCTTTTAAGAGCATCAGAGAAGGGCCACACATTGCTCCCTTTTGCACAGCAGGGCCACCAAGGTTTGCCAGAAGCACTGGACCTGCTCCATCTGCACTGAATAAAGGTGCTGCACACACATGGCAGCGTTTCCCAAAATTTCTGGCCATGGCTAAATACACACCCATCTAAGTCCTGCACTTGTTGTGTCTTCGATATATAACACTACAGCAGTGAGTGCTGCTACTACAGCAATTCATGCTGCTGACAGCCAGTGGTAACTGCAAGGGTCTGAACACCAGGGAGTGACAGGAAAATATTTGCACCTGCTACTTTTCTTGAGGACATTAAAGGAGCCTCACCATGTCAAGGGCATGTATCTTGGCAGGGAAAGGGCTGATAAATCCTAGGAAAGCAGTGTCCTGGAATAACCCTGTGGGCTGGATGAATTATCCTAGGATCAGAGAATCACAGAGTGGTTTGG
>NW_005063546.1:0-911 GCF_000277835.1 Geospiza fortis | reverse complement strand
AAAACAAGAAAAAATCAAATAGTTTGCCTTTTTTAAGTTGTATTTTTTCCACTATTTAGTTTTAGGTAAGTTATTAGATTAGTATTAAGACCTGATGAAATTGACACTGAATGCAATATTTGTTTGTCTCCTCTTCATTACAGCACTATCTTTGATATGTCTCATTTTTCAGATTGCAGATCTTGGTGTTGCCTCCTTTAAGAGCTGGAGCAGGCTGACCCAAGAAGAAACTGTCCGACAGAAGCAAATGAAAAGCAGTTACCAGAACAATGCTGGGACTCTTTTCTATATGGCCCCAGAGCATTTACGCTGTGTTAATGCTAAACCAGTGGAGAAATCAGATGTTTACAGCTTTGGCATTGTGATCTGGGCAATTTTTGCTAACAAAGAGCCATATGAAAGTACGTTATTTCCCAAAGGATGCTATCAGAAAAATAAGTTACAAATATTAAACATTTGATGTTATAAAATTAAGATTAGTAGGTTGCTTCACCCATGGCCTAGAATAGCACTGGTTTGACACCTCATGGCCAGTCAGAGGAATTAGTTGCATCATTCCTGACTTCTAAGCATGGACAAGAACATCTGAATGAAATGAAGCCATAGGTTGAATCTACTCACATCTACATGGTGTGGGCACAAACCAGACTTGGTGGCAGAAATTAGGCAAACCTCAGGTGGGACAGGATGGAAACTTTGATGGACACTATTTCCTGAGACAGACTAGTTACACATGGAAATGAGAATGATCTCACAGTCAGTTACTGCTTCTCAGCTGTGTGGTGCTGATTTCTCAACATGCGCCAATAGGCTTATGTAGAACAGTAGGAGCCAACTGTGGAATTCCAGAGTAGCATGTTTATAATTTTGAATGGATTTTTTGCTATTTAAATGGCTAAATGTTGCCTGTG
>NW_005063545.1:0-911 GCF_000277835.1 Geospiza fortis | reverse complement strand
TCTCCCATAATCACTTCTCCATGAGTATGCACTACATTAAAGTCAACTGGAATGTCTCCTGGCAGCAAGAAGTTCTCTCTGCTACAGAACTTGTCTTTGGAAACACTTCTCACTGTTTTCAGAAAAACAGGAGACTTGGAGGTGGGAGCCCTTGGAGCTGGGGGAAGGCTCATCTGACTTCTGAGGCCTTTCTCCCTGTCTCTGACTTACGTGCTGTTCTCTCAAGCTGCTGCAGCCAAAGTTCCTACCAAAATGTCCTGAAAACCACCTGATGAGGTAAATGGGAGCAATGCCCTCCACAGGCGCTGCACAGGGAGCATCCTGGGGCAGCCCTACAAAACATCCCACATGGCATCTCCAGGGACCACTGGCTTCAGCAGAGCTTTGAGATGGACTGGGAGGGATGTGAGGCCCCTCTGTGAGCAGTGCTGAGGGCCACCAGTGGCAGTGGGGCTACAGAACCACTTCCCACACTGGAAACATGGACGTGAGACAAATCCCCACTTACCTCCTGCATTCCCACCTTGGGGTGCTCCATCTCTGAGAACCAGCTCAGTCCCCTCATCCTCACCGGCCTCTGAGACGCCCCAGGAGTGGATGAGAGCTCCTGGAAAACAGCACCACGGGCTGCAGTGAGCTGGCTGCCATGAGCAAGAGCACTCTGCTGCAGGCTCCAGCACCTCCCACACCAGGAGCAGCTGAAAAGGGACCTGGGCACAAATCAAGTGTGCAAATGTCCAGGCCATCAGTCGAGTGTGGGTCCAAGCCCACCCACAGATGAGACCTGGGCTCCATCTGCACTTGCTACATCAAACTTGCCTGAGGGAACTGGGTGCCCCCAGCACTCAGGCAGGGAGGGTTGGAAGTACATAATCTCTGAAAGTCCTTCCAAGCCAAACCATTCCTGGATT
>NW_005063544.1:0-911 GCF_000277835.1 Geospiza fortis | reverse complement strand
TTTTTTTTGTTTTTTCCAAAGAGAGGTTAAAGGATTCAGTCTGTACCAGGGCTGGACAGAATATTAAAGCTGCAAGCGCATAACAACACATCACAGATAAAGAAATATGGAATTACATCCAGTGCCCCAGGCTGAATGCATTTGCTTCCATTAAACCTGGGTAGCTGGCACTTGGGACAATTTCAAGGAGTGTTTCAAGCCTTTCTGCTCCAAATGCAGCTCCTTCTGCAGGACAGTAGTGCATGGCTGTTACTCAGAAGCTGAATTGTCAGCATTCTCCTGGAAAGCTGTGAGGGGTGGCTACAGAATATCTCCCTCCCTCCTTCCTCCTTCCCTTTCATCCTGTAGGAGATAATTAGTGGCTCAGTCGTCAGGGAGATATTTCCCTCTTGTCAGAGCTGGTCAGGCTTTCTCTGAAATGGCTGTCCCCCTATTGAAGGGAAGGGTGATGCATTGTCTGGCAGGTTTTGTGGCTCTTTCTAGGTTAGATCACATTCAGACAGAGTGTACTGCACAAAATATGGGGTGGTCTCTATCTCTTCTGAAAATTGAGTGCTTTCAGTGTAGTTACCTCTGCAGGCACCCACTATATCCACGTAGACACCGTCAGATCTTTGTAGAATCAATGAAGACAAGCCATTCAAGGGTCAGTCAGCTTGCCTATTTTAGCTGCATGTTTTAGGAGAAAATTAGTAATCTAAAGGCAAGGCAAGGTTTATTATGGCCCAGAAAAAGCTGAAAGCACCATAAACTATCTTCTAGTTCATTGTTTCTCCCTTTAATTACTTCTATTCTTCAGAAGTCTTGAATTTGTTCCTTCTTCCAATGGTTTTTATTCTTTCTTTTCTACTTCCTGAGCTTCTGTCCTCATCTGGTACTATCAGCCTTCCTAAAAATTGTCCTTGAGCCCT
>NW_005063543.1:0-911 GCF_000277835.1 Geospiza fortis | reverse complement strand
GCTAACTGTGAAAGTGAAGTTGGGAAGGCACCTTCCAAGAGAATTTTTTAGTCAGTCACAACCAATGAATATGCTCTGTCATGCATGTCACGTGCTACCAGTGGGGTTGGGGAGATGAAGAGGGGCCAGGAGCAGAGGGGCCAGCAGCACGGCTGTGCCGTCCGTACAGTAATTTAGAGGATGAGGTGGGAGTTAATGGGGAACAATCCTTGGGTGAAGACACAGGGACAGAGATCTATAGCAGATCCTCCCCTGCTTGCCTCTGTGGAACAAATAGTTTCAGGCTTGACTCACAGGCATTCAGTAGGAAGACACTTAGACATCCTGAGCGACCATCACAGAACATAAACTCCATTTGCAAACCCAGCTGTTAGAAGCCTACAGCCTGGGAATGCAGGTATCTGTGTTAGCAGGCAGACATACTTGAGAAGGTGTGTCTAGTTACCGAGCACATCTCAGTTTTTGTATGTGCAATAGAGTGGTGGGGCTGCAAACTGGGATATCATTAGGCATGAAATACTTGGGGACCCCTCAGGGGAAAGAATATGGTTATACATTGTAAATTAGGCTGGGAAGGGGCCAGGTCTTGAATAGCTGGATTTAAACAGAAGTACTTCCACCCTGTGTAAAGTGTTGGTGAGACAGACATTGCTCTGTGTCCTCTCAAAAGGTTCAGCTACCAGAATTACAATACCTGGCAGACTGGTGTGACTCAAAGAGCCTTGGAGGAAGAAAGCAGAGAGTAGGATTTGGGTACTGGCAAGGCTGATAGCATTTTGCCCATCCAACGAGCTCTGCAGAACTTGAAATGGGTGAAAGAGGGTCAACAAAGCTACAATAAACAAGGAATTACTACTAGAATAAAATACAGCTCTGAATAACAGCATTTTGGCTGATGATATGTGTTACAG
>NW_005063542.1:0-911 GCF_000277835.1 Geospiza fortis | reverse complement strand
TATAAATGCAGTCAGACAAGAAATTCAAGCAACATGAATGGGGGGTGCTGAAGGCAGCACATGTGCGACAAACCATTCTGAAGGCCTCAAAGTCCACATCCTTTCTGAAAACTCACCAAACCAAACACCTTGCTAAAAGACACCTTGCTCTTTAGAGAAAACAGTTTCTTCAAAGCAAAAGAAAACCCCTAATTCATGTATTACTTTTCTTCTCAAGCCTCTTTCTCCTCAACATTTCCATCCATGCTTGTTTTGTAAAGAGCTCACAGCTTCAAAATGAAACTTTTTCTCTTCCTCTTTTATCTAGATGCTTGCAAACTCAGTCATTCTACCTCCTGCTTACCAATATAAAATTTTCATATGTAGCTGTATGTGAAATATAAAACAGGCACAAAAAATGTTTAAAGATTTCTTATCTAACACTTATGTGCAAAGAGTCTCTTAACAAAGACTCACCAACTACTAACTTGCATGATTTCAGGAGATCATGTGATTTACTGCAGCAACAAAAATGTCTGCATATGCTGTATCTGCAAGTGATAAAGAGCACAATTCCCCTTTCCAGTCCCTCCCTTGGCTCACACTCTTACCACAAGGTATCAGTTCCCACTCCCAAAGCCCTCAGCCACCTCTTACCTAGCTCACTCGCACTTTAATTCCATGGATTTGAAATTATCACTACCTGATTCTTTCCATCTTCCAAGCAGATTTTGTCAGCAAGCTCGATTTGTGTGAAATTACACCAAACTGCTTCAGTTTGCAGCAGCCTTCAGTCTGTTCCTCCCAGCAAAGAGACATCTTGGAATCAAAACAAACTGCCCAGCGTTAGACAGCAGAAGCCCAACTTTTTGTGTCAGGCACAAGGTAAAGTTGTTTCAGTGTGGGGATGATTTCCAGGATTTTCTCCTCAA
>NW_005063541.1:0-911 GCF_000277835.1 Geospiza fortis | reverse complement strand
CCCACCATACCATAGGGGCTTCACTCGTTTGGCCTGCTTCATTGCAGCAAACGTCTCACAGTCATGGATAACCTGCAAAATATTGTCCATGGTTAAATCCACCCCTTGGTCTCATACCCACTTATAGGTGGCATCTCTGCCCTGATGATCTGAGGCATCATGGGCCCATCGAGTTAGGATTAACTCCCTCTTATGTTGCCAATCTAAGTCTGTCTTTGACACCTCCTTTTCTGCTGCCTGATCTACTCGCTCGTTGTTTCAGTGTTCCTCATTAGCCCGACTCTTGGGGACATGGGCATCAACATGATGGACTTTCAAAGAGAGATTTTCTACCTGAGAGGCAATGTCTTTCCACTCTTCAACAGCCTAGACTGGCTTTCCTCTACGCTGCCAGTTGGCCTTTTTCCACCTTTCCAGCCAGCCCTACAGAGCATTGGCTACCATCCACGAATCAGTATAAAGGTAGAGCTTTGGCCATTTCTCTCTTTCAGCAATGTCCAGGGCCAGCTGAAAGGCCTTGAGTTCCGCAAGTTGACTTGATCCACCTTCTCCTTCAGTAGTTTGTGCAACCTGTCATGTGGAGCTCCTTATGGCTGCTTTCCACTTCCAGTTCATCCCTACGATGCAACAGGAACTGTCAGTGAAAAGAGTGTAGCGTGTTTCCTCTGCTGGTAGTTGTTGTATAGTGGAGCTTCTTCAGCTCGTGTCACTTGCTCTTGTTCCTCTTCTTTAGTGAGACCAAAGTTTTCACCTTCCGACCAGTTTGTAATTATCTCCAAAATCCCAGGGCGATTCAGGTTTCCAATACGGACACGCTGTGTGATGCGGGCAATCCATTTGCCCCATGTGGTGTTGGTGGCGTGGTGGGTGGTGGGAACCTTTTTTTTGAACATCCACCCCAGCACTGGTAG
>NW_005063540.1:0-911 GCF_000277835.1 Geospiza fortis | reverse complement strand
CAGGGACATCTTTAACTACATCAGGTTATATATGTTCTCTTGAGGCGATTTGGGGATTCAGTACACAGCAGTTTTGTTCCCTTGGTCTCTCACCTAGATGGGATGAGCTGCACAAAGTATCTCTCTTTCCCACCCATTATTGTCTTGTGTTTATTGCAAAAATAAATTGTATTTATTGAAATCAAAATGAAGATGACAGATCAGAGACTAAAACTCTGTCATGAATAAAGAGGTAATGGAATAGAGTTGGATGAGAGAGAAGCCTTAAAGAAGGGATTGATGCCTGAAATCTTCCCTCCTTTCTTTTTTTCCCCCTAATCTATCAGTTGCAATATAAATTATAATACTCCTTTTGCCTAAATCTTGTCCTGCCTCTGTTTCCAGACCTCTGGCTCTAAGAGCACAACCATCACCATTTACAGTCATCTCCAAAGTAGTATCTTATAGCAACAGATGAAGTCAGATCAGACCATGTACTCACTTCCCTATGGGAATAAACAGTTGTCCTAAAAAGAGTCTTCTTAACACTCACAGGCCCATTTCACCTGGTACTCAGAGCACAAAATTACTGGAGGCAATCAGCTGGATGCTCCCACCAGTTATCTCACTGTCTGCCTGCTCTCCTTTTCCATTTTCTGGCTTTTCTATAGGATGAATGCCATGGATAACGAGTCAGGGTGCAAGGGCCCCAGCTTTCCCTTCTTTAGGCACACTTTTGTGTGGCAAAAAGAAACTTGTGGGCAGATTTCTTTGTTGCTTCTGCATGTGGGGCTCTTAATTTGATGAGCTGAGGGGGTCTTACACGTCCTGGCACCAGAAGTCAGTCTGCAAAGATTTCCAAAGCCAGCAAAATCTCCTGAGAGTAATAGGGATCTCCAGGCTGAATCACTAGACTCACAAAAAGCATTATT
>NW_005063539.1:0-912 GCF_000277835.1 Geospiza fortis | reverse complement strand
TTTTTTTTTCCTTACTATTTAAAATATTTAGAATACGGTTCTGTATTCTAGAAATGTACACCTTCTTATAACCTTTTCTTATTGTAAATGTCTCATCTACTCACAATAGTTAGTGGGAATAAGTCGTGGGCTTCTGCTGAAAACTTCTGGTGGCTGCTTTTTTCATAAGCCAGGTGGGCTTTTGTATTTGCTTCTCTATTCCAGGATTTTTCAAAAATGTAATACAGACTGAACTCTAGGTCCAGGAAATCTTATGTAATTGTTAACAATGTAGTTACATAAACCTTCCTCTTTTTACTTGCTTAGGAGACTTTGGTAACAAACTTCTGGGAGTCCCTGCAGCACAATGTAAATTGTGTTGGTCTTGCACTGATCAGGTGCTTCTACAGTTAAAGATTTTTAAAATGCTGTTGTTGACAGACAAAACTTCAGAAAAAAAGAGCAAGGCCTCAATTCAAAGCTCTCAATTTGTTATACTAGAAAGGATGAAAAAAGCTCTGTATTATTTCAGGCCAAGAACTTGGCAGGAATTTAAATCTGAGTCCAAGGTTCCTGAAACCAGAGGCATGAGAATGCAAGCAGGTTGCAGGGGAAATACAATGATTTCACAGGCAGCTGAGGTATCAGTCATAGTCACAATGTTTAAAGGAGTTACTTGGAAAATGTAGTATTCCATATGATAACACACAGAAAGAGGTATGTTAGGTGTGGATTATGTTCCTTGTTGCTAAGTAGGACAGTTTTTGAAAGCTGGTGAAAAAAAGAATGGATTTTTGGTTGTAGGTCAGGATGGGTTTTATGCAAAGAATAGCATGACTGAAGGAGGCAAAATATTTTTGAGTCTTTTTCCTACAACTTTGGTAGCAAGCTCATAGTTTTCAGATTTCAGCTCTGTACAGCCTTGTGGAAAGC
>NW_005063538.1:0-912 GCF_000277835.1 Geospiza fortis | reverse complement strand
AGGTTGCAAAGATAGAGGTGTCAAAGACAGAGTTAGATTAGCAACATAAGGGAAAGTTGTTCCTACCTCGATGGGCCCATGATGCCTCAGGTCATCAGGGCAGAGATGCCACCTATAAGTGGGCACGAGACTGAGGGGTGGATCTAACCATAGACAGTATTATTCAGGTTATCCATGACTGTGAGATGTATGCTGAGATCAAGCAAGACAAACGGGTGAAGCCCCTAAAATATGGTGGGCAATGGTCCAAATATAAGTATGGGGAAGCCTGGAAGATTGACTACATCACCCTTCCCAAACCCACCAAGGCAAGCACTATTTGCTAACCATAGTGGAAGCCACCACTAGTTGACTAGAGACCTACCCTGTGCCTCACGCTACTGCCCAGAACACCATCTTGGGCCTGGAAAAGCAAGTCCTGTGGAGACATGGCACCCCTGAGAGAATTGAGTCGGACAATGGGACCCATTTCAAAAACCGCCTTATAAACACCTAGGCCAGAGAACATGGCACTGAATGTATATATCATATCCCTTATCATGCACCAGCTTCCAGGAAAGTTGAATGGTACAACAGACTAGTTAAGACTAACCTGAAGGCACTTGGGGGGGAGGAACCATCAGAAATTAGGAAATAAACTTAGCAAAAGCCACCTGGATGGTCAACAGCCGAGGGTCCTTCAATTAAGCTGGTCCTGCCCAGTCTGAACCCTTGCACACAATGGATAAAGTCCCTGTGGTACACATGAAAGGTATTTTCGGAAAAACTGTTTGTATTTGTCCCACCTCAGGTTAAGGCAAATCCATCAGTGGGATTGTTTTTTGCTCAAAGACCAGGTTACACTTGGTGGGTAATGCAGAAAGATAGAGAAGCCCATTGTATACAACAGGGAAACCTAGTCTTAAGTGAGAA
>NW_005063537.1:0-912 GCF_000277835.1 Geospiza fortis | reverse complement strand
CTGCCCAGTGCTGTGCAGTGGAAATGGAGAATATGAGAAAGGTCACTGTGTGTGTCGAAATGGCTGGAAAGGTCCAGAGTGTGATGTTCCAGAAGAGCAGTGTATTGATCCAACCTGCTTTGGCCATGGTACCTGCATCATGGGCGTCTGCATCTGTGTCCCTGGATACAAAGGAGAGATTTGTGAGGAAGGTTTGTGAAATTTCCTTCTCTATAGTCAGGGGGGTTTGATTTTTTTGTCTTTAATTTCTACCTGGTTTAAGGTAGTTAAAAAGTCACAGGGATGTGATTAGCTTTCTGTGAAGCTGAACTATTTTGCTCAAATCTACCTTTACTGTCTCACAGAAAGTAATATTAAGATAGAATTTTCTCAGAGGTAAAGGTATTCAGGTCTTGGTAACACTCCTGCGAACTGATCACATAAAGTTCACATTTTTATTTGAAAATATAAAATTATTTATTTTTGTTTGGCCAAAAGCTCAGGGTAAGGCAGTCAGAAGATCATTTAAACAAAACATGATGTGGTAGTTCTCCAGAGCAATCAGATGACTGTAATCAGCTTTTCCCTTTCTCATTCTGTTATATCTTAGATTTTTCTGACAATATAAAGCTGAAAGGGCAGCAAACAGATTAGTTTACCAGAACACATTGTGTAATTCTGTTGTCATATGTCATTTTTACTGGGAGCCTTTGCTCACAGCACTAAACTGGCATCCTTTAAGGCTTGGCTAACAAAAAGTGGGAAATTCTGTGAGAAGAAGGTATTGTGTTTTTGCTGGTTATGGTACTGATGTGTCTCTGCCCTCATCTATAAACAGAAGCAGTTGTTGTTTCCCTCAGCATGTCTGAGATTGCTCATCAGCTTTGACTTTCTTCCCTTGTGCATGGCCTCAGAAAGCAGAACTCTTCCTCT
>NW_005063536.1:0-912 GCF_000277835.1 Geospiza fortis | reverse complement strand
CTGTGTCCTTGACAAGAGCTGCATACAGACCATGAGCAACTGATGGCACAGCCATAGAAGTGTTGGCTGTTATGGGCCTCTGCAGGCTGTCTGCTTCAACTGCTGCCCAAAGCACCACCTACTTCAACCACTTCAGATTATGTGTTCTCCACATATTTTAGCAATTATTTTTTTCAAGCCAAGGAAGAAAATCCTTCAAAAGTCATTGTTGTCTCCAAAATTAACTCGTTCCTGTGCTGTGCTATTCTCCTTGTGAAGAAATTTTTCCTGTTGTGCCATTTGGACTCCTCAAGCTGAAGGTCTTGGCCATTTCCCCTTATTTCACACATTTCTGCCATTGCTGAGAAGAGGTTGGTTCCACTGGCATTTAACTCTTTCATGAAGTTGTGGGCTATTAGCAAATTAACCTTAGTCTTCTTTTCACCAGACTAAGCTGTGTGTTTAGGCACACAGCTTCTGAGGAGCAGCTCTAGTCTCCAGACATCATATTGTACTCTCCTTTAGTTCCTCAGCATTATTTTTTTAACAGGGATGCTGAAACCAGGACACAAAATTCCAACTGCAATCTCCATGGCAAAGAGGAAAGCTCCACCTGTTGCAGCCCAGCACCAGTTTCCTGCATTGATAAGGGAGCACAGAGTTGGCTCATGTTTCTACCTAGTGTTGACTGAAATAGCCCAGTCAATTCCATTTTAGCAGGTCTGCTCCTCATCCAGCTGTCTTCCAGCTGGGCTGACAGATGGGATCCCCTGATCCCCAGTGCAATTCTCTGGGCTTTTTGCTGAGCTTCTTGAGGCATGTGTTGGCTCATGTTATACCTTGATATGCTCACTGGGTTTAAGGAAGGTTGTTTGATTCACTCTGGGTGGTGCACAGGAGAAAATCAAAAATTCTCAGGGCTTCAATAACAAA
>NW_005063535.1:0-912 GCF_000277835.1 Geospiza fortis | reverse complement strand
TTTTTTAATTTTAGGGGATTTTTGGGGAATTTGGTGAGAATTTGGGGGAGGATTTTGGGGGAATTGTGGGGGAAATTTTGGGGAATTTTTTGGTTTTTTAACAAGTTTGGGGATTTTTGGGGGAATTAGGCGGGGAAATTTGGGAATTTTTGGGTTTTTTAAAAATAACTTTTTAAAATAATTTTGGGGGATTTTGCGGGGAATTTTGGCGATTTTGGGGTTTCGAGGGGAATGTCGGGGATTTGGGGGAATTTTTGGGCCATTTTTTGGGAATTTCGGGGATTTTTGGAATAAAAAAATTTTTACAAAAATGGGAAAAAGGAGGGAAAAAAAGTTTGTGGGGTTGGGGGGGCGAAAAATTGGGGAAAAACCTCACGAAATTGGGGAAAAAAAAACAAAAAAAAAGGAGAAAAAATTCTCAAAAAGAGGAAAAAAAAATTTTCTAAAAATGAGAAAGAAACTCAAAAAATGGGGAAAACCCCTTGAAAATGGGGAAAAGTTGCCAAAAGAATGGGACAGGACGGCCAAAAATAGAAAAAAAAAATTCCTGAAAATGGGAAAAGAGACCCAAAAAATGGGGGAAAAAATCGGCAAAAATTGGCAAAGAAAGCCCAAAAAATTGGGGTAAAAATGGCAAAAATTGGGGTAAAAAATCCCAAATATTTGGGGTAAAAATCCCAGAATTGGGGTGAATTTCCCAAAATTGCGGTAAAAAATCCCAAATATTTGTGTAAAAATCCCCAAATTGGGAAAAACCCCAAAATGTGGGGAAAGGGACCCAAAAATGGGGGAAAATTCTTAAAAATGGGAAAAAAAACTGACAAAGAAATGGAAAAAAAAAATCCCCAAAATTGGGGTAAAATCCCCAAAATTGGGGTAAAAATCCCCAAATTGGGGGAAAATCCCCAAAAT
>NW_005063534.1:0-912 GCF_000277835.1 Geospiza fortis | reverse complement strand
CACAGATTGCCAGGAACAGCCCAGTTCCACCAGGGAGTATCAGTTTTGTGATCACATGCATGGGTTGGAAGCAAAGCAGAGAAGGAAGATGTGCACTAATGCTCCCTTTCATCCTGAGCAGAAGAGCCTGAGGTGTGGCCAGCTGGAGGTGCCCAGCTAGAGAATAACTTTTGATGAAAGCAGCTAATTTTCACATTTGTGTGTCCATAAACCTTTAGAGGAAAAAGAAAAGCACAGAAAAATGATCCTTGAGTGCTGTTAATTTTTCCATTCCTCAGAATCTTGCCCTGATGATCATGTTATCTGTTTTGCAGGGTACAGATTACTTGCCCCAGGGCAAGTCACTTCGGTTTCTTCCTTTCAGTGCTGCTAACAGGTCCTCCAGTGCTCTAAGATGATCTCAGCCCACTTCACTGAGGACAAGTGTGCTCATGAATGAATCTGGGCTGCACTGGTTGTCTCTCCAAATGCTTGCATTTCAATGTGCACTCATCTTCTTGAGGCACAGCTGCCAGGACACAGCAGATTCCAGCTTTATGCCTTGAGCTGTCACATATTTGTGGCCTAAGCAGAATCTCTTCCCACCCTGAAAGTGAACAGATGAATTAGGGAGCAGATTGCAAGCACAGCAATGATGCTGCTGAGATACTCCATGGATATTGCTGTTCTTGTCTCATTTTTCCTTTCCCCTGATATTACTGCTGGGAAGCTGGAGGAAGCAGTGGTGGGAATAAACTCCCTGCTTTGGAGGAGGAGGAGTGACGGCACAGGGCAGTAAGGGAGCTCAGGAGTTCATGCAGTCACTGTGTTTTGCTACACTGAATGGCTCACTTTACAGCAATTTGAATTAGTATTCAAGTGAACTATGGTTGAAGTAAAACAGTTACTGTATGGCCTTTTGCTTTTTTTTTT
>NW_005063533.1:0-912 GCF_000277835.1 Geospiza fortis | reverse complement strand
CTGAAAGCAGAACAATTTCAGCTGCAAATTAACCTGAACTGAGAAACTGCACCATCTCACTCAGGGACCGGTTTCCTGGAACAGATTTTACAGTGCTTCCTTTAGGAAAACGCTGTTTTACAAACTTGAAAAAGAAAACAACCAACTTAGGACTTGAAGATTCCTGGGCTCAAACCACATTCTATCCATGAGGAAAAGCTCCAAACAGAGTATTTAGCCACAGTGAGTGCAGTCATGCTGGTGGAAGGGGAATGTACTTTTTTACTAGCCTATGGTTCCTACATCCTCTTCCTTTGAAGAGAAATTTACTCTAAAATAGCAAAATATTAATGATCTTTGGCCCAACTGAGTCCTTAAATGGCAATGGCATCATTTCATCTCCTCTGAGCAGCTTCCAAGTTCAACAAAGCCAATAACTTTTATGCAGTAGCAGACAATTTTTTCTCTTTCAGGGTGGGGGTTGTCAGGTGGAAAGGACTAAGCAAATTCTAGAAGGCAATGGAGTTTTATTGTGCATGTGACAACTGCATTGCATTTAGGGTACCACTAGCTTGCTGAAATGTGTTTCTTCAGAAGGGTGGTAATATTTGTCCCCAGATATTTGCCATTCCACACAGATGATGGCTGCAGCCCTTCACAGCTCGTGTCTCTGTCCCTCACTTGCTGTCTGCCTTTGTGAAATGCAAACTCATCAGAACACAGCACATCTTCCTACTGGTCTGGCCAGCAAATCAGGGCTGTTTACACTGCCTGAATGAAATACTGGACACAAAGTAAAAGCAGTGAAATTACAGTAAAATGACCACATGTTGCTCCACTAATGTTCCAGGATTGTGTATGTGTATTAGGCCTCATGATAATTGTGGCTGCCACACAAACTCTGATTCTGAAGAGCTGAAAAAAAGATTTTTT
>NW_005063532.1:0-912 GCF_000277835.1 Geospiza fortis | reverse complement strand
AGTAGGCTTTCTCACAGTCTTCCTCCTGATATATACCAGGAAAATCCTGAGTCATGATTATTTCATAGGAATATTCACAGAAAAGCTCAAATACAAATTCAACTGCTTAGTGGCATACATTTCTTTCTGAAATTGCCTAAGCACCACAGTTCTTGAATTGTACCATTTCAAAAGAAATAGTTATGCTTTGTCTGAATATCAGCATTTCAATTCCCAATTCTTCAGCTCATTTCAGTATTTTAAAAAATTACCCATCCAGCTACATGTTTGGCACATGTAATACACTCAGGAAAAAAAAGGAAAATAGAATAACTGATAAAAGTTCCATTTTAACTACATAAGTAGTCTAAAGACAAGTGAGACCATTTTCCAGTATTGTCCTCACAGATGAGAGATACCAGCACACATAAAGCTATGCACCACCAAGAGAACTATTGCCATCCATCTCACAGTACAGCAAGCATAATTTACAAGCCCAGAAGAGAAAACTACTGTACACATGGATCCATCTTATTCCATACAACCTCCTTTCTTTATGCTGCATGCTCCTAGCATTCCTTTCTTCAGCTCTTCCAAGACTTAATGCACTGTGGGGGAAAAAAGGGTCTGATCCCCTCCCACTGGTTTCAAGACAGTCTAAGTACATTTTTGTACCGGCTGCTCAAACAGAGACAGACTGACATGCTTCCCTCATTCAGGACCTACAACTTCTATAACTGAGTTATAGTTTCTCTCAGTAAGAGAAAATATTTGCTATTCCACACTTGAAGATGCCAGTGTTTTTCCTAAATGGAAGTATACCAAAAAGGGGCTTTTACAAGCACGATCTACAAACACTTTATACCTAAAACCCATACCTTCTCAAACTCAATGAAAGCATAACAAAGAGATTCACCAGTCTTCCAGTCTCGG
>NW_005063531.1:0-912 GCF_000277835.1 Geospiza fortis | reverse complement strand
TTGTTGTTTGTCTGGTTGTCCCTGAGCTTCTGGTGGGAGTTCAGCTCTGCCATGTGTTGGTCCTGTTGTCAGATCCCGTTTTCCCAGAATGTCATCGAGATGGGAAGTGTTTGGCAAAGGACACCCTGTGGAGTTTTTTCCACACCTCTGGAATGCAGCTGCTGAAAACGGGCTCAGCTTCCACGGGAATTTGGGAGAGATCCTGGGTCAGGCAGGGGATGGGGCCTTCCAGGTGGGTTGGAGCTGCTCCACCTTTGGAGTTTTCCAGTTGAGTTCATCTTTGCAGGAGACAAATTCCACTTGGAATTGGTTTAATCGGTGCTGCTCTCTGCAGGTTTTCCATGGTGAACCTGAAATCTTCCATTCATGTCTCCTGAACTGAGATAGGGGTGGTCAAACCCAAGGCCAAAATCCCAGTTTTACTCAGGAAAACCTCCAGTGGTGAAACTCTTTTGAAATCTGGTGATTTGTTGATGGCACCGATGGTTCTTCCATGGGTGACCCAAGGTTCATCCCTCCCGGAGCATCCATCCTCCTCCCAAACCAACAACTCCGGATGGTGGGATTGCTTCTGGAATGGCAGATCCTGGGCAGAAGAGGCCCCCCTGTTCCTGGAAATCAGGACATGGATGTCTGTCCTGGCTGGGAATGGATGCTGGGGCCGTTGGAAGGGACACTGCTGTCATGGTGACAGTGACATTGGCCATTCCCTGTGTCCCAGTGTGGATGGAATCCAAAACGCCTTCCCAAATAAATGTGTGTGCAGACATCTCCTCTTTTCTTGAATCATCAGGAGCTCCAAGGTTCAGAGGATCCCATGGATCCAACACTAAGGAGCATCCCATTGGTCCAAGGCTTGGAGTATTCCATGGATGCAAGGCTGAAGAGCATCCCATGGATCCAAGATTGAGG
>NW_005063530.1:0-912 GCF_000277835.1 Geospiza fortis | reverse complement strand
GGGTGACTTTATGATGATGAATTGTATCCCCATTCACCTGTTTAGCTCAAAAATAAGTTTTACACCTTTAAGACTGGTTCTGAGAGCAAAGGAGGGGAAGAGAAGAAGCGCACAGTTTGTTTCTGAAACTGCACTCACTCCTCCACATTCCAGCTCCTAGACTGTGTTGTCTACAGCACAGACAGACAGCAAGACAGAACTCTCCTTTACTTTTTAGTTAGTTTTTAGCTAGCTGAAGCAGAGAAGTTCCCTCGACTATAGGTTTTCTTTTTCCTTAGAACTATTTGAACCTACTCTAAACTGAAAAACCAGAAGAGCACCAACAACACACACATATAGCCCACCAAGCCTAGCCTAGGCCACAACATTTCCCAACACCAGAAGAACTAATAAAAAACTAAGTAAGCCGTACTACAACCCACAAAAAACTTTTTAAGTTTGTCGTCTCTTCAAAGCAGCAAAAAGTTTTTTCTTTAATATTGTTCATTTTTTTTACTAGTGAATACTTTGATTATTAAATAAACAATTATTCCCACTTTTCTCCAAGAATATATTTTCCCAAACCAATTAAAAGAAAAATCACTTAAATCGACTTTCTAAAAAAACAGTTTAGAAATTTTCTCCCAAATTTGCCCTAAACCAAAACAATGACTCCTAACCACTCACTGTAATTCCAGTGTGGATCAATTCTGCTTTTGCTAGAAGTAGCATTGGTGTAGCTTATTTAAGCATGTGCCTGGCATCCACTAGCCATGCAAATTATGTACTCTGCTTTACAAATATTACACCTGGAATAAACACTCATATATCAGCAGGTGTCTTCCTAAGGTACAGTCAAGCAGGAATATTTTACTGCTTGCAGGAACCCACATTTGTATGAAGAAACCCCTTGGAGGCTGTAATAGTACACTG
>NW_005063529.1:0-913 GCF_000277835.1 Geospiza fortis | reverse complement strand
AGAAAAACGCGTTAGCAATGTCAATAGCAGCGTATTACTTTGCTGCTTTGGACTCTAGTTCATACTGGAGTTTTAGCATGTCTGGCACAGCAGCGCTCAGCGATGGAGTTACTTTATTTAATGCACGGTAGTTCACAGTTAATCTTCATTTTTCTTCAGATTTATGTACAGGTCAAATGGGGCTGTTGAAGGGTGAGTGAGTCTTGTTGACCACTTCTTGGCTTTTCAGTTTATGGATCATTTTGTGGATGAGGATTATGGCATCTCAATTTTTTCAGTATTTTCGGCAGTGCACTGTCAAGGTGGCAATCAGCACTCGTTTGTTTAACTTTGTTTAACTTTGTTTAACTTTGTTTAACTTTGGCTTTTGTATCAGTAATTGGTGTTGAGGATCCTTCTCCCAGATCATCATCATTGGTCACTGGCCGATTGGTTTTGCTTGTGTGTTTCTTTCTTGCAGCAACTGCCAGTGGTTTAGGTTTACTGTTTGGTTTAGCTACAGCCTGAGTAGCTGGGGTGTTGGCTGCAGCCTGAGTGATTGGGGTAGCTGCTGATTTATGTCTCTGCCCCCCTGCCTCTATCTGTTGTCTTAGAGTATTTAGCAGTGTGCTATAAGCATAGGCCAGGGCCCAGCTTATTGCAATGAGCTTTTTCTCTTTAGATTCATTATGGCACTTCTCTTTTAGGTATTTCCCTACTTCAGCTGGGTTCTGAATTTGTTTACGTGGAAAATCCCAGTCTACAGGATCAGAAAATTCCTTTAGGGTTTGGCCTATATTTTCCCATTCTCCACACTACTCAGGATTTTCCATGCCTGGGTCTACTTCTGGGTCAGAGGTCTTATCAGCTTCTCTGGATATCTTAGCTCTCATTCTAGAGAAGCTGTAGACCATATAGAGGAAGCCTACCAGAT
>NW_005063528.1:0-913 GCF_000277835.1 Geospiza fortis | reverse complement strand
GCAGGATTGGCACCCAGGCTGTGCCAAAGGGCACAAATCCCACCTCGATTCCACCCAAATGCACAATTCTCACCTCAATCCCCTCAAAATTCACAATTCCCACCTGGATTCTGCCAAAATCCACAATTGCCACCTCAATTCTCACCTCAATCCCCTCAAAATTCCCCACTCTCATCTCAAGTCTACCAAAATTCACAATTCCCACCTGAATTCCACCCGATTTCACAATTCTCACCTCAATCCCCTCAAAATTCACAATTCTCGCCTCATTTCCACCAAAAGGCACAATTCCCATCTGAATTCACAATTCCCTTCCGAATTCCCACCTCAATCCCCTCAAAATTCCCCATTCCCACCTCAATTCTACCAGAATTCCCAATTCCCACCTGAATTCCCCCGAAATTCCAATTCCCACTTGAATTCTACCAAAATTCCAAATTCCCACCTCAATCCCCTCAAAATTCCCCCAAAATTCCCAATTCCCACCAAAATTCCCCCAAAATTCACAATTCCCACCTGAATTCCCAATTCTCACCTGAATTTCCCCAAAACTCCCTCGAAATTCCCTTTTCCAACCAGATCCTCCCAAAATTCCCTTTTCCCACCTGGAACTGCCCCACAAAATTCCCCACAAAATTCTCATTTTACCACCCAAATTCCCCTGGAATTTCCCCCTAAATTCCCCTTTTCTCACCCGGAATTTCCCAAAATTCCCCCAAAATTCCCCTTTTCCAACCCAAAATTCCCCTTTCCCACCCGGATTTTCCCCAAATTCCCCTTTCCCACCCCAATCCCAGCTCTCACTGAGGTTGTTGGCAGCCAGGGCCGAGACGGGCGCGCGGGAGAAATGCTCCCGACGGCTGCGCTGCTGCTTCAGGTTCTGCACGGGGAGAAATGGGGGAAAATGAGGGGA
>NW_005063527.1:0-913 GCF_000277835.1 Geospiza fortis | reverse complement strand
TTTTTTGGGGCCAGAAATCCGATTTTGTGGTTTTTGGGGTGAATTTTGGGCTTTTTGGGGTTTTTGGGTCAGGTCTCACCTGTTGGGCTCCGTCCTTGAGCTCGGGGTGCACCAGGTGCTGCAGGGAGAGTCCCGAGCCCAGCCCGGCTTTCCTGGGGGAAAAACAACAAAAAATGGGATTTTGGGGGGAAAACAACAAAAAAGCAGGGAGAGTCCCGAGCCCAGCCCGGCTTTCCTGGGGGGAAAACAACAAAAAATGGGATTTTGGGGGAAAAAAAGGGATTTTTTGGGGGGAAAAACCAAACAAAAATGAGATTTTGGGGGGAAAAACGAAGTAAAAATGGGATTTGGGGAGGGGGGAATGGGATTTTGGGTTTGGGAAAAAAACCTAAAAATGGGATTTTTGGGGAAAAAACCAACCAAAAATGGGATTTTGGGGGATCCAGGGGGATTGTAGGGAATTTTTGGGTGGATTTGGAGGGGATTTTGGGGACAAATTCAGGATAACGTCAGGATAATTTGCGGTGGTTTTGGGGATAATTTCAGGATAATTTTTGGGTGGTTTTGGGGTAATTTCAGGGTGATCTGCACCTGTTTTTTGGGGTGGTTTTGGGGTGGTTTTGGGATGTTTTTGGGGTGATTTCAGGGTGATTTTGGGGTGATTTTGGGGATAATTTGGGGTGATTTCAGGATGTTTTTGGGATGTTTTTGGGGATAATTTCAGTGTGACTTTGGGACGATTTTGGGGATAATTTTGAGGTGGTTTGGGGGTGATTTTGGGGATGTGTTTGGGATGTTTTTGGGATGTTTTTGGGGATAATTTTGGGGTGGTTTTGGGGTGATTTCAGGGTGATTTTGGGGTGATTTTGGGGATAATTTCAGGGTGACTTCGGGATGTTTTTGGGGATAATTT
>NW_005063526.1:0-913 GCF_000277835.1 Geospiza fortis | reverse complement strand
ACTACTTATGGCAACAAGAAGAAGGTATCAGATGTAAAACCACAGTAAAAACAGATTGCTGTGATCAAATCTGTCAGGGTTTCCTCCTGGCACCAACCAAACCTCCTGTCCAAGGTCAAAGCCTCCTGACAAATGCCACGTAGTGTAGCAGATGAACTTACCTGTGCCTTTAAACTCTCCCCTCCCCTCTAAAGAACACTCAGTCTCTGCCAACTGTTTTTCTCCTGAGGCATAATTTGAAAGGAAGAAAACCACCAGGTGAAAGGTGATTTCTGTAGTAGCTGTTCCTCAGCTGGGCAGCTGCCAAAAGGCAAATTCCATTAGTTCCACTCTATGTGTATGTGGTTGTATGTGTGTGTCTGTGTGACATTTGCCAAGTTCTCACACCTATGCTTTAGGCTTTCATGCCTAGATCCTTTAGCAAAAGAGGAAAAATCTGAGAATGTCCTTTGAGCTGTGTTTTGCTTTTCAGGCACCACTGTGGGTAATTTCCTACTTCTTATCAGTAAGCCCTGATAAAATTTGCCATAGAAAGTGGAGAAAGGAAAAGAAAATCATCTGCACATTATTCCTGACTAATCCAGTCTCTTTCCATGATTTTTATGGGATAAGGGAAAAGCTATGGATGTCATCTATCTCTGCTTCTGAAAGCTCTTTTGAATAGTTCCAAACAACAATCTTGCTGATAAATTGGGGAGATAAATATTTGATGGAAAGGCAGTTGAGATGGAATAAGAATTGACTCCATGGTTGCTGAAAAAATAGTCAAGAGCTAATAGTCCAAGTGGAAACCAGTAACACCTTAAGGGTCTGTACTAGTCCCAATAGTATGGAATATCCCTGTCAACGACACAGGAGGATTGAGTGCACCATCAATAAGTTTGTGGACAGCACCAAGCTGTGTGGTACAGTT
>NW_005063525.1:0-913 GCF_000277835.1 Geospiza fortis | reverse complement strand
TTTTTTTTTTCATGGATACTATAATTGAATTTTAATGCATTATTTCACCAAGGCCTTGCAGAGTCTTCTTCACAGTCTGTAAAAATTCATTTGTACTGACTACTTGTGTGCTCAGGAGCATATGCATGTTGGAGATTCGAAGTGTTTATCTATTGTTAGTGTTAATTCTAACAGATCAGACATATGGTGTTGCACTTGAGATTACTGACACTGTGTTGCCTAACTGCCAATTTCCAAGTAGTATATTACAGGGAAAGCTGTTAATGTGCTGTGAATTTGTAAAATGCTTTTAAAAAGATAGGGCGTTAAGTGACTTCCCCGATGTGTTTAACAGGATGCCTGGTCAAAGGTGTTGGTTGAGCAGCATCTAAGCGGTCTGAGTAAAACCAGAAGCTTTGTAGCATTAACATTTAGATGAAATCATAGCTTATCACTGACAGACAAATGGTGTCAGACTTAAAAAAATCACCAAGAGTGGCGGGTCTTCACCTGCTGCAGGTGGCTCTGCAGTTCCCAGTCCTGAGACTGTAAGAATCACAAAGCAAAATCTCATCTGGGTGACTGAAATCTCTGCCTTCCTGCTTCCAGCAGCCCTAGCAAAACACAGCTAATTCCCAGGCTGTGAAGCATATTGAAAATAAGTTAGTGGGATTCAGCATTATTTGATTTAATTGTAACAAGAAACTGTACAGTAAAGTATTGGTCTGATTTGTAGCAGTATCCTTTGGTTTCCTGTGTTTATGCTTCCCATAAGAAGAAATTTCTCTGTACTTTTTAATATAATACACAAAAGTAGGTTTTAATTTGGCTGGACAGACCAGATAGAAACTGGCTGACCACTACTTCAAGAATGAATACCATCATGTTTGTCACGCAGTTCAGAGAGTCACAGAATGGTTTGGGTTGAAAAGGA
>NW_005063524.1:0-913 GCF_000277835.1 Geospiza fortis | reverse complement strand
GCCTTGCCCTTCACCTTCCACTTCCAAAGCTGCTGCTGACCAAGTCTGTGAGCAGAAACTGGCTCCACCTGCACATCATCAGGGAAGACAGTAAAGGTGATTGAGGTTGCTTGGAACACCTTGAAGACAGCAACATAGCCCCTTGGGGATTGATGTTGTTGTTTATTTGTAGTTGTAGCTGTAGTTGTAATTGTAGTTGTACTTTTAAACGTAGCTTTAGTTGTAGTTGCACTTGTACTTGTAGCTGTAGTTTAGTTTAAGTTGTAGCTGTAGTTGCAGCTCTACGTATAGCTTTAGTTGTAGTTCTAAGTTTAGATTTAATTAGAGTTGTTAATTAGCAACACATCTAGAGGCCTTTTAGTGTAGACAGTTTTGCAATGTCACCCAGTTAACTTTTGTTTAGAGAATTTATCTACCCTGCTGTAGTTGCCTGTGTGCTTTTAAATAATGCCGGAATATCAACGTTTATAAAATTAATAAAAGGAGGTAAGTTTCTCAAATGGCCTGGAATGTGTCATTCTTCATATATAAACCTCTGTATCTTAGAGGACATCCTTCCTATATCCCTTTATGAAATAAAGACTTTTTGCAAACAGAGATGTTGGATATATTAAATATGTTGTCTCTTGAGCATTCCCGTAAATATACTTGAATCTTGAAGTGAAAATGGCCTGAAATTTTGTATGGTGTTGAACTATAGTGTTTGAGACCTAAGAGGTTATTGAAGACACCAAAATTTTGTAATTAAGTTATTTGGCCTTTACAGGATGGTATTAAATCTTCCTGTGCATCATCCAAGCAACCTGGATTTCTTTCAGAAACATTTCTCACTAAATCTGGAACATAGCACTAGCCTACATGACATCGTGCCCCCAAACCAGTAAGTATGAATACTAAAAATAAAAAATGTCCC
>NW_005063523.1:0-913 GCF_000277835.1 Geospiza fortis | reverse complement strand
TGTGCTCTTTTTCAGAGCTGAACAGCTGCAATGCTCCTGTTGCTGTCAGTGTTCAGCTGTGAGAAAATCCTCAGGTGCAAACAGTTGCTATTTCCCACAGCTTTGCCCTTTTCAGTGGAATTTATTAGTGCAGGACATCTTGCACTGCCTTTCTTCATGGTCATACAGTGACTACCAAGGACAATGCGAAGGAAACTTCAGTCTTTGTCACTTTTCTCTTGACATGCCTTGTCCTTCCTCGTCTGCATCAGGCTGCAGTTCTATGGGACATGATCCTATTTCTTCTGCACATTTCCTGTGTAACCAAAAGGTGCAAATCTGATAAAATCAGTGATATATCTGTGATTTTGGGATGATTCCTTGCAGTTCTCAGATTTATTTCATAGTATGTTACTAAGGAAAGGATTCACTCACTGGTTCCTAAGCAAACTGGACTTGCAGCATAAACAGATCTAAGTCTGTGCATGACAAAACCAGCACCCTGTACCTCATTATAAAGTTTGGATTTTTGTATTATGACTCCGCATATTTCTTAAGTTCAAACCTTAAATATTGTCTGCTTACTCACATCTGTATTCTTGCATTTATCTTCCTTCAGATAACCCTCACTGGTGACAGCTTCTACACACAAGTAATTTCCAATGAATTTATCTTGGTGAAAAAATCATGGTGAATTTTGCAATAAATTATAATAGTGTAGTTGTCTTTAATTTCAAGTGGTGAATTAGCTGATCTGTTCATTAAGTGAGGTGGAGGTTTATTTTTTTTCCATATTTTTTAATAGCTTTTCTACAGAACATGAAACATTGGGACTTGGTGTTTTTTAGGACCCAGATGAGCACAGTGTTTCTTTTACAGCTTTTTTGGGATTGCAGTGGACAAAATTCATAGGTTCTTGCCCAGAAAATAGCCA
>NW_005063522.1:0-913 GCF_000277835.1 Geospiza fortis | reverse complement strand
CCTGAACCTCAACGCCATCAACCGCTGCCCGCTGCCGCGGCCCTGGGCGCTGACCTTCTCGTACGGCCGCGCCCTGCAGGCCTCGGCCCTCAAGGCCTGGGGCGGCAAGAAGGACAACACCAAGGCGGCCCAGGAGGAGTACGTCAAGAGGGCACTGGTAGGTGGCACCTGGGGACATTGGGGACACCTCGGGAACACCATTGGGGACTTGGGGACGTTGGGTGTTCCTTGAGTTGCGACCATGGAGAGCTGGGAGCAGAGGAACCACATCTGAGGAGGGTTCAGAGGGTGAGTTGGGGACACTCTGGGGACATTTGGGGTCTTGAGGACATTGGGGACACCTTGGGGACACCTCGGGGACATTGGGGACACCTTGGGGACATCAGGCAGGAGCTGGTTCTTGGGTTGGGTCAAGCATGACCATGGTGGGACCAGGCCAGAGAGATCTGAGGTGGCTCCAGGGTGACATGGGGACATTTGGGGTCTTCAGGACATTGGGGACACCTTGGGGACATTGGGGGCACCTCGGGAACACCATTGGGGACTTGGGGACGTTGAGGGGACTTGGGCTGGGTCACCCATGGAGAGCTGGGAGCAGAGGAACCACATCTGAGGTGGGTTCAGAGGGTGAGGTGGGGACACTCTGGGGACATTTGGGGTCTTGGGGACATTGGGGACACCTTGGGGACTTGGGGACGTTGGGTGTTCATTGAGTTGGGTCAAGCATGGAGAGGTGGGAGCCACATCTGAGGTGGATTCAGAGGGTGAGGTGGGGACACTCTGGGGACATTTGGGGTCTTGAGGACATTGGGGACACCCTGGGGACATCGAGGTGGGCAGGAGAAGGGCCTGGGAGTGGCCCATGGGGACACGAGGACAGGGACAGGGACAACACCAAGGCGGCCCAGGAGGA
>NW_005063521.1:0-913 GCF_000277835.1 Geospiza fortis | reverse complement strand
AAAAAAAGGGGGGGTTAGTTTGAACCCAAGAGTACCCAAGAAAGCTGGAAGGTGATTAGAGTCAGGTTTGAGAGTTCAAAACATGTTATTTAATACCATATAAAATAATTTCTGTTCTAAGACATAATTAGGAACGTGTGTAATGCATCCTACCTACTCTTCACAGAGTACTATTTATTTCCAAGTGTTTCCAGCTTATTTGTGCTTTTTAGAAGTGGACTGGCACAGAAAAGACAGCCATCTCTTCTGGAAAATACATATGATTACATTGCTGCTTACAGTCCCACAGCATTTATGGAACTACTGTCACCCCACACCATCTCTGAGCCTGGACATCATGTGCATGCATGTCCATCCATGACATGTTTAAATCTGGGAACCAGAATTACTTTGTGCTTTGGCAAGTGCTGCACACCCCCCACTTAAGGAGTGACCTTATACTAAATAATATAACTATAACTATAAATGGGCTTGGATATCTGCTCATGTTTCAGCAGACCGTTTACAGAGAGGCAAGGAGTTACTTAGAAAGGAAGGAAATTCAGGTTTACCTTCCCTTGCACCTCACATTCTACACTCAGGCTACATTCACATGGTCTCCCCACCTCTGGCATGGGTCAGAGGTTATGCTGGTCCATCCTGTGCCACTGCTCACAGTCACACGTCTTGGGCATCACCAGCTGAGGTCTCCAGGCACTTCCCAACATTTATCTCTGCTTATCTTCCTCGGGAAGCCCTCCATAACTTGTTTCAACTGATTTTCTCTTCATCTTCTTCTTTCTAAGCCTTCTTTTCCTCCTCCATTTCTCCAAGATAATTTCTTTCCAGAAACACATCTTTTCAACCTCCTCTTTAGAGTTCACAAATGTGTCATTTTTCAGTGGATCTTCGAGTAACCTGGTGCAGTGGAAGG
>NW_005063520.1:0-913 GCF_000277835.1 Geospiza fortis | reverse complement strand
AGCTAACACAGTCACGGTGCTGTGGGACAGGCACTGACACGGGGCCTCCACATCTGCTGGGGGTGAGGTTGGGCACATGGAGACCACCTCCGTGTTTTGCTCTTTAGGAACGCTAGGTGTGGGGGCTGACTGGGAGTGCTTTGAAAGCCCCACAGCACAACCACAGCCATTGGGAAGCCTCCAGTGACATCTCCTGATGTCACCTCATCTATTCCAGGACATGGGCTTCTGCAATGCTGCCTTTCAGTCAAGACCTTGTGATTCAAGGTCTCATAATTAACCCCACACTCAGCTGCAGATGGGGATTTCTGAAAGATACAGAGAGAGCAACACATGCCCCTTTCTGGAGGAAGTGGTGTTGCTCTAAGTTTAATTGAGACTTGCTCAAATCAGGAAGCAGAGGCCACTGCACCATCAACTAACGTGACATTTTGTTTGTGTTCACGCAGGGTGGCTGACAAGCTGCCGAGACCAAACCTCGTCTTGCTCAAGCTCTTGCTCTCTCTGCTCCACCACATCAGCCAAAATGCTGAGACCAACAGGATGGACTCCAGCAACCTGGCCATCTGCATTGGCCCAAATATGCTGAGCCCAGGCACAGACAGCGCGCTCCCGCTGGAAGTGCAGAAGGAGATGAATGACAAGGTGCGCTGGACTCACCGAGCAGCCGCTCCTTGGGGCAACTGAGAGCCATCCATAGGGATCCATCCCACTGCCATTGCAGCAGCTGAACAGAGCAGCGCCCCTGGGCCTTGGGGGTGCCCCTCAGCTCAGGTGTCCCTCAGCCTGCCATGGGATGGGCCAGGCTGCCCCTCACCTTGCCTCCTCTGAGCAAAGGTAGCAGCTGCCCTGCAGCACCCAAAGTCACAGCACAGCTCCTGCAGACTTCGCATGTGGAGGGCAAGGGGCACCC
>NW_005063519.1:0-913 GCF_000277835.1 Geospiza fortis | reverse complement strand
CTCCAAGTGAGGGGTTTGAGAGCGGCACTTTCTAAAAGATGCTGAGGAAACAGAAAATCTTTCAGGTAATGATCTCCTTGACCTGCTTGAAGGCTGCTACAACTGCAGGTGAATTTATCCCTCCTACCATCCATATACCCCATCAAGCAAGTTGCTACAATAAAGTCCTACGCTTTTCCAAGTCCTTGCTAGACAGCTCCAAAAATTTATGGGAAATTTAGAGCAAACACACAGACTTAAATGCAGTTTAATGTCATCCTTGATGTCAGGGTAGGTGAGATCCTTCACTGTGGAGGTCCAGAGGTGCTAAAAGAAAAGAACCAGTATCTGTCACTGCAGCTGGCAAACTGCTGTCAGGACAGCACTAACACTTGCCTTCACACCTCTCTTCCCTCACAGCTAACTTCTTGTTCTGTTCTTATTAGTTCTCCAGATGAATTTACTAGTCTGTCAATCAAATGTGGAGGGCTCTGAGGAATGGTGGCCAAAACCAGACTGTGAGATGAATTTTTTGGCCAGCTGGAAACAGCTTGGATGCTGCAGGATGGGCACCCCTGTCTTAGGGAATGGTGAATTCCATCAAAGACTTAAAAAGAAGGACAAATAAGGATATAGACTCATTTTCTGTCAGGATCACAATCTTATTTGCAGACCACTTTGTCTGTCTCCTGATCCAACATGCACTGACAGGCTAAAAGTAGGAACTACCTATGAGGAGAAAGGGGGTTGGGCTGAATGAGAGGGATTTTTGGGACTGATGGAGTGAAGCGCCCAGAAAACCTGAGTCTAGCACTTAATGGAATTAATTTTCCCTTAAAATAGTAAAAAATAGAATTTCTCATCACATGTAAATATACATTTATATAGTTATTGATTCCCTTTTACCTCATGTGAGTTTTAATTTTTTTTTTTT
>NW_005063518.1:0-914 GCF_000277835.1 Geospiza fortis | reverse complement strand
TTTTTTCCCCTAGTAATGTTTTGATTGTTCTGTAAATTTGTTAAAGAACACAATATTGAACAAGTACATTTTGGTCTTGATGCTGAATCTGGGATGGATTACTGTTGGTTCTTAGTTCCTCTTGAAATTTGATCCACACTTCAAGCAGTCTACTGAAGAATGCTGATCTCTTGTACAAAGGACTGTAGCTCTATTGTGTAGTTACACTGCGCTTGATAGAGAAACTTGGGCACCAGTTAGGTGTGTGATGACCATGTTTGAGTGTTCTTGGACACCTCAGAGTTATGGACTGAAACTGTGATGCCAATTTGTTCTTGGAAATCAATTCAGGAAATGGAAGGCTTTGAAAAAAGTACACAGGCTACTATTCTGCCAGAAGAAAAATGGTGTAGTTGGATATTTCTTGGTGTAGTTGGATATTTCTTGTGCTAAAGGGTGTACTCTGCATCATTCAGGCTTGCAATATACTTCTGGAGCTACCAGAGAGCTCAGGTTTGCTTTGAGTTTTAACCAAACCAGATAATTTCATAGATAAAAAACTACAGTTACTTAGCATGCTTGAGATTGCTCAAAATTCCATCACTAATTTCAAGTTTCTCTAAGAAACTTTCTTGTAGATGAAGTACATGTGGTTTGCTTTGGCAGGCTGTACCAAGAAGTAGTAAATTGTCTTCATCTCACTCTTACTTCAGTCTAGTTTTGTAGTCACCTTATAGCCACTCCTTGCCTTGAGTACTTTCCATCTCAGAGTGACAGTGCCATGTCTTCAGGCTTTACTAATGTCAGATGGGCTGCAGAGAAAAGTTGGTATCTCTGGGGACTATGTGCACCATCTCTGTGAAATACTTTTGTTTCAAATGGCCAAGGAAGTGGGCATGCCAAATTCAGTTGCAACTTATTAAAAAAAATAAAAA
>NW_005063517.1:0-914 GCF_000277835.1 Geospiza fortis | reverse complement strand
CCCCCTCCTAGTCCTCAGTCTGAGCTGCCAACACAGAGGAAGGAGAAATCCCGTAAAAGCCAAGGAGCACTTGTGCTGCTGAAGCCTCACCCAGACCACAGTTAAGAAATAAAAACGATGGGAAAATCGAGCAACATCAGGTAGTAGCAGAAGGTCACTGGAAAGACAGAGTAAACTGAGGGAAAGACCAGCAAAACTAGTGTAGGACAGAGAGAAGGCATGTTTGCTTCCTTTGCTGACAAGATGGAGGCAAGAAGGGTGGTATGGAGACATATCTCCTTTCTCTCAGTTTGCTGCACATGGAAAGAAGCCACCTCCTGACACCATGAAGGCAAAGTAAGAGTCAAGGTTGCTGCAGCTGGAAGAGGGAGCAGAGTCCTGGCTCCACCCTGCCTGCACAGTTCTTCCTTTGCAGACCTTGAGAAGGGTGGAGGAAAGGGGCAACCCTCATTCCTCTCTAGGCCAGATGGGAGCAGGGTTCACCAGGTCTCACCTCCACCCTGTCACTAATATCAAATAATAATAGTATTTAGCACTTTCATAATTACCTTTGCACTCTGATATCACAGACACAGCTGAATTGGAAGTCATTAAGATCATTATAATGAGCTCAGTGGATCCTTTCAGTCAGAGGCATTATTTAGCCAGCCCTCATTTTCGTGGTTACATCTGAATAAGCAGTCTGCATTGAGGTGAGGTTTGCCGATGAGACACTTGGGCTTAAAGGCAGTCTCCTACTTGCAAAGGCAGAATAAGTGTCATTATGCATCATGTTTTACCAGACTTCAAAATGCCAAGGAAGGTAAGTCAGCTTACAGCTGACTCCACCTTCAATTTTTAAGAGCTGCGAAACTCTCCCATGGACTGGCACGTGGGGAAGGTCTGCCATGACCCCCAGTTATGGAAGCTGCCGT
>NW_005063516.1:0-914 GCF_000277835.1 Geospiza fortis | reverse complement strand
TTTTTTTTTTTTGGCTTGAAAAACTCAGTTTAAATGTAAACTGTATTTCTACCTAAAAGGGCTTTTGATGGAATGTCTGAATAAAAGGCTGGATTTAGTTAAAAAAAATAAACAACCCCAAAATGCTCACCCCTATGAATAAAGCATGGAAAATGTGACTTAGATGAGACTCCTCTCTCACATGGCAGTAGAAGTCTTCAGCACAAATGAGTGGATAAACTTAAATGCCATTCAGCCCATTTGCAGGGACCTTACCCATCTTGTAAATGTTCTGCTCTCACACTACAGTCTAAGTAAAATTCAGACTCTCCACTGAGGTTACAAGAGCTGTAAATGTGCATATATACAGGAGTCTTTTTTTAAACAAACATATTAAACATCACAAGGGACAAACTCATTTCCATCTGACAAAAATACCTGAAGCAAGGATCACCTTTGATAGCACCTCCAAAATTTCTGGATTTCAAGAGCAGAAAGTACAAATGTAAGAGTGGGAGGGGTGAACACCAACACAGTCAAATACCCATACTGGTGCAAAGCATATCACTATTACAGCTAAACCCTTCTCAAGTCCCTTTTCAAAGCTCAAGTGGCCAGTTCCCAGTTCCTGGGACTGTACCAATGCATGTGTTCTCTTCTGCTCCTCCTCCTCTCATCTCTGTGTTCTGCCTACCCACAGCTTTCCTGAAAGCTCTTCCTCTCCTCATTTCACCTAATCTTGTTTGCTTCATCACTGAAATGATGAGCTTTTTATCTTCATCCCCTCTGGTTGAGGAACACATTTAGTGCAGTGCAAGCTGCAGATGGTGCTCTGGGTGCTGGGAAAGGGCAGCAGGCCGTGAACAGGCACAGATTCTTTTCACAATGACTGCCAGAGAGCCCTTAATTGGTCAGACTGGGAAGTTTCCTTAACA
>NW_005063515.1:0-914 GCF_000277835.1 Geospiza fortis | reverse complement strand
CAGGTGTGCCCAGGTGTCACAGGTGTGCCATTATCTGTATCCAGGTGTCACTCACGTGTGCCAGGTGTCCCTGCACAGGTGCCCCGGTGTCTCATGAAGCTGTCCCTCCACATGAAGGACCTGTCACAGGTGTGTCACTCACATGTCACAGGTGTGTCACTCAGGTGTGCCAGGTGTGACAGTGCCTGTGCTCAGGTGTGCCCAGGTGTTACAGGTGTGCCATTATCTGTATCCAGGTGTCACTCAGGTGTGCCAGGTGTGACAGTGCCTGTGCTCAGGTGTGCCCAGGTGTTACAGGTGTGCCATTATCTGTATCCAGGTGTCACTCAGGTGTGCCAGGTGTGACAGTGCCTGTGCTCAGGTGTGCCCAGGTGTTACAGGTGTGCCATTATCTGTATCCAGGTGTCACTCAGGTGTGCCAGGTGTCCCCGCACAGGTGCCCCAGTACCTGACGAAGCTGTCCCTCCACATGAAGGACCTGTCACAGGTGTGTCACTCACATGTCACAGGTGTGTCACTCAGGTGTCACTCAGGTATGGCAGTCCCGGTACAGGTGCCCTGGTGTCTCACGAAGCTGTCCCTCCACATGGAGGACCTGTCGCAGGTGTCACAGGTGTGGCAGTACCTGTGCCCAGGTGTCACAGGTGTGACAGGTGTGTCACCCAGGTGTCACCCAGGTGTCACTCAGGTGTCACAGGTGTCCCCGCACAGGTGCCCCGGTGCCTGACGAAGCTGTCCCTCCACATGAAGGACCTGGCGCAGGTGTGGCAGGTGTAGGGCCGCAGCCCCGTGTGCGTTTTCATGTGCTCCGTCAGGTGATGCTTCATCTTGAAGCGCTTGCGGCACAGCGCGCAGGTGAAGGGCCGCAGCCCCAGGTGCATGTTCACGTGCCGCTGCCGCATGCTGCGGTGCGA
>NW_005063514.1:0-914 GCF_000277835.1 Geospiza fortis | reverse complement strand
CCCACTCAGGAGCTGGAAGGGTGGCTGTGCTTTTCCTGCTCCCCCTGCCTGTGTGAACTGCCGTGCACACTGCCATGTCCCATTCTTCTGTCACACCAAGTCCTATTTGCCAGCTCCTGTTTTCTGTGGTCCCTGGAGCCATTTAAATCTCCCATGCTGCTCCAGGCAGTGCCCCTTCTGTGCCTGACTGGCTGCAGATTCTAAAAATACAGATCTGTCGAATAGATTTTAGAAGGTCTTGAATTCTACTCAGCTCAAGATCTTCAACAGAGTGTATTCATTCTTGGAAAGCAATCATGTTTCATCTTCCATCAACGAATTTTGTTTCTAGGTATAACTGGTCAGCAAATGGGGTCATGTCCACTTTTTATAATAGCATCAAATCTCAGTCAAATTATTTTTTTAGCCTGATGAGGCGTTTAACTCTATTAGATCTACTCCCTGCCTGCAAAGGAGGATAGCAGCTCCTACTATCCAAAAAAGTTATTTAAGACTTATTAATCTGGAAAGGAGGAAGCTGAAAGTCTCTGATTTGAGCTGTCATTCCTAGGGGAGAAAAATATATCTGTGTTCCATTATTATGCACAGAATTAGGCCCTTATTTCATCCACTGACCTTCTAGTATTATACTTCCAAGAAGACCAGGCTAATTTTCCATTGAAGTGAAGAAACTAAAGAGTGGAAGCTCAAGCCTTTAGTTTAATTAATTTAATCTCCATATTCTCGACTGTTTTATTACTAGCTTTCCTGTGGATTTTTACAACTCAATTAATTTCATACCTAGGAAATTCAAAAAGCTTTCTTGACAGTAGTCCAAGATCTGCACAGAAATCACTTCCTCATCAAAGATCTCATCACAGGGTGTAGTCATCCTCAGTGAGGTAGTTCTGAGGAAAAAACCTTACTTAGGGAAT
>NW_005063513.1:0-914 GCF_000277835.1 Geospiza fortis | reverse complement strand
AAAAAAAAACCCAGCCTGGTGCTCCATAAAGTAAAGAATGTGCTTGAGGAGAGGGGGCAGAGAATGATACCAAGTCCCACTGTCATGCTGTCTGCAGAGAAATTACCAAGGTCCAGAGAAAGGCAGCTTCATTTATGAAGCAACAGGTTCATATGAAACCCTCCTAATGTGCTGGTAGATCCTTAATAGGAAGCACACAGGTATACCAAATGTCCCTTCCAGTCCATGGGAATACTTTCAAGCTAGCAACACACTCAAAATTTAGGCAAATTTGTAAGCAGAAAAGGAGTCTCATTTTCTGCCTCTTGCTCTCTTGAAATTGGACATGTAAAGAAAGAGTTACTTTGCTTAGCTGAGATGTATGCGAGCATATGTCTGAGATGCCTACTTATGATCCACAAAGTGCAATTACCAAGGAAAGATCAGCAGCTGGAGGTCCTCCAGGACATGGTCTGATCAAGGAGGAAAAACCCCTCAGGTGCTAAAAATGTGAAGACCTGAAGGTTTTTTCTCTTTGACTGTACCATTGTTGTGTGGACAGAGAAGAACTGCAGGGCAACCTGAACAATTTTCTGAAACCAGGCTCAGCAAACTTACTGACATTTAGAATTTGGCTAAACAAAAAGGGGGAAAGGTGTGGTACTTTTATAGCTTTTATCTTCATGAACAAAGGAATTCAGCTCAATGCAGATCTCAAGCTGGCAGGGGATGCCACCATATGAAGGGGAGTTGAGGGAGGTTCAAAATATTACATCCAGTTCATCCTCCATCCAGTTCCATCCATCCACCTCCTATCAACTCCATTTCTCTTCCCTCTTTACCTGCCTTTACTGCTTTGCACTCTTTTAATGACAGAAGTCCTGCCTTTCCTGTAAGTCTGTAACAATCAGTGTGAACCACAAAGGAGAGAGAGA
>NW_005063512.1:0-914 GCF_000277835.1 Geospiza fortis | reverse complement strand
AAAGTCTTTAAAAAATGCTTAAAGGAGGTCTGCCTCCAATGAATTAGGTCAGGAAGGCAGATACAATCTGAAGTGGCCTTATTTTGTCTTCTGTTTTAGGAGAAGTGATGTGTTTACATTATAGTCACATCAAAACTAGCAGTACTACAAGTCTACATGCAATTCTTTGTGCACTGTATTACATTTATTGTGATTGATATTTGAATAGAAAAAAATATAAAGTGAATGAAAATAAGTTATCTGTAAAATGTCCCTAGATCTCCCTCACTCCAGATCCTATAAAAATTCAGAATACTGCTCTACTTAGTGTACTTTTTTGTAGCTTAACAGTGTCACTAGAAGTTTTCCTTTCCACTGGAAATAGGAGGCAATTTGCTAGAGCAGGTCAGCTTTAACAAACAGTCATATTAATGCAATTATCACCAAGTTCTTCCATTTGAGATAGAAGCAAATTCCTATTTTAAAGAGGGATAACTAAAGGATAACACAGATAAAATTCTTTTGAAATGTCTTACTCTTGTTAAGTCACAGAGAGAAGCAAAAGGTTTTATCTCCTATGCTTTTGCTTTCTCTACTGCTGTGACATTTATGTAGGTATGTATATCTATATAGATTTACACATATTTACATGTCTATATTTAATAGAGACATAATCCTCAGCTAGATTTGATTAAAACCTACTTTTCTCTAATTAGACATTTAAGTCCAAAGTACTGGAGACTAAGCATGAATATTCTGAAGGGGAACAAGGAGTTTCCCAACATTTCTTCCACCAGTTTTACAACTGTTTGATTGCTGGTGCAATCCTATCATTATCACCTTCTTTAAAAATAGCAACATAATTGTTGGCCTGAAGTTAGTAAATTCATGTGTATTTTTTCATGTTGTATAATACTGTGCATACCTACATACAC
>NW_005063511.1:0-914 GCF_000277835.1 Geospiza fortis | reverse complement strand
AAAAAAAAAATCACAAAAACTCAGCATATGTTATGTAACTCCTCACTGCAGTATCCCAGTAAGTCCAACAGTAATTGTATCCCCTCTATGAATACATGAAATTCAACTACAGAGTAGGAATATATCTCAAATAAATCCCCTAGTAAAACTATATTGAAAAGTATGATTTATCATTACCATTTTTAAGGATCTGAAAACACTTGTTGCACAGAACTAAGGTGAATAGATGTTCTAAACTGACAACCTTGAAAGCGTGTAGACATTAGACAGTGATTTGAGTGGAATAAAATCTCAAAGAAATATTTACATTCAGGAAGAGTAACTCAATAGCCACCAACTCCTACATCAAGTCGGATTAGCGTAAGATCTAATTATTTTGGAAATCAGCTCTTCAATTAATAACCAGAGATCAAAATAGATAACTACACTTGATAAAAATCTAAAAACTCACAAATTAAAGAGACTTTTTGTCACTAAAAGATAAAGCCCGAAAAGACAGAAGATAACTATTTCTAATAACACTTACTATTATTAGCTAGCAGCAGGCAGGAAGAAGTCCTAAGTAGCATTGAAAGTATTATACTTTCATTTAGTATTCAAAGTTATATGTCCTTTTTGACTGTACTACATAGAAATACTTTGAAAACAAGACAATTACCATTTTAAATATTTTCTGTTTCCTAGACCATCACTGATATCCTTGGCCTTACACTGCATAATCTGTGCACAATTTTTAAACCAAATGTGAAATATACTACCAATATACGCCTAAAATATAAATCATAACAGCTACTGACTGTATTGACAAAATGCAGCTATTGAGCATAAAGTGGCTTTACATACAATTCAGTGGACAACTATCATTCTCCAGTGCATGCCACATTTTTTGTTCCGTGAACCTTGTAACAAATACT
>NW_005063510.1:0-914 GCF_000277835.1 Geospiza fortis | reverse complement strand
GGTATCCTGGTTTAAGCAGGGGGGTTGGACCTGATGAGCCCCACAGACCCATTCCACCCTCATTCATTCTGTGATAGTGAATTCTCTTAGAGATGCATTTCAAGGACTGGCATCACAAATTTCTGTGCAGAGAGAGATCCAAATGGACATGGGATTTAAGTTCCTTAAGTAGTGTTCAAGAAGAATGTAAAACTCTAGGATAATTGTCTCTTCCATAACTGAATCCCTTTCATGGGAAAATTCCCCAGATATATAAAGATCTTCTGATACACATGCTTAAGACTGACACTGGCTGAGCAAATTTCTCCCTATGCGTGTCTAAGACCAGTTAGGATCTTCACCGAAAGTGTTGTCAACAGTCATAGAAGGTATATTGTTAAGAAGTGGCAACTTACATCATAATGGCAAATATTGGTCCACAAAATGCATTAATATATGGGAATTATCCACTTGTGTTCAAAATAAAAATAAAGAATTGGTCTTTATTTAACAATTTCATTGCAATATTGATAAGGGAAGAAAAAGACCTAAGTCCTTAACTTTCTTAACTCTAACAAAGATTTTAAAAATTCCTTGTAAAAAATGTACCATAATTATCAGACTATGAAACAATTTTAGTTGGGAAAAAAGTTGTAAAATTGTGTATAAAGTGGCAAAGAAGCCAAGAAAGTAGGAAAGAAACAAAAACAGAGAAAAAGAGTGAACTTGAGTCTGCAAGCTAGTTCTATAAGTAGTCTGCTAGAAAAAGGAAACCCAAGTTGAATTTCAAATGTATTCATGCACTTTATTCAGTAACTGGTCAATGTAAAACCCAATCCTTTTGTGCAACTTCTCCCAGCAACAAATACTCCAACAGGTTGACACCACTATCATGCCTGTCCCAGACATATTTAAAAGAGAAATGATGATTTTCT
>NW_005063509.1:0-914 GCF_000277835.1 Geospiza fortis | reverse complement strand
ATATGCTATATTGGGGAGGAATAAAATAAAATTGTTTGTGTGTGAATTATATTTTATGTTGTTTTCTTTATAAATCTTGACCTCACTGGATGCTCAGGAAGAGCAAGCTAGGAACTAACTCATTATGTATTTTAGATAATATACTATGTGCAGTTCAGCTGTGCTGATACACAGCTCCAAAGAACCATCAGCTCCCTCTCACCTCAGAGATCTTCAAAGGCAGTTACAAACAGATCCCCACATTTCTGAAGACGCCATTTTTTGGTAACTGGGTGCTAGATAACGATACCTATACAGCCTCCATTTGCCTCACCATATCTGTTCTGTAAGGGTAGGGGTAACTTGCACAGGAGTCAATTAGTTCTGAGCAACCAAAACCGCACAGACTAAAGTATTTGGATTTGTTGGATACAACCTGAAGTTTCAGAGGTCTCTGTGTACCCTCTCATGCTATTCATTCATGCTAAATTGTTCAAATTTTATAGAAAATCTATAAAAACCTTTTCTACAGCATCTTCACAGCCATCATGTAGCGTTTAATGAAGTTACACTATGGACTGTCCCACATTAGTTTACAGATGCTACTCATCCTCTACTCAATGCCAGAGTATTTTTCACTAAAGTGGTACACAGTGGTTTCTGTGGCAATACATTGTCCCACGGCTTTACAGATGCAACAGGAATTTCAGATGTAAAAGATTAAACTGCAGGGCTGATGACAAAACCCTGACTGTAATAACCACAGTCACTAACTGCAGTCACTTCAGTCAACACTAGGAAAAGTGAGAAATGGAGGAAAAGGTAGAATAAGTCCAAGGAAGATGACTTGTCTCCAGGGTTTCATCTGGCTCTGTACTTCACAACTAACCTGACACAGAATGCAGGAAGAACAAACACAATCCTGGAGCTGTATC
>NW_005063508.1:0-915 GCF_000277835.1 Geospiza fortis | reverse complement strand
GAAGGCTAGAGAACTTCTTGATCATTCCTTTAAAAATTTGTTTCTTGATTTTCCAATTCATACATGGTAACAGAATGTTACTGCAGACAGCATCCTCTTGATTCCTAAGATAAGAAGAGTTCATAATCTCTATCATGTGGTAGGTGCACACACCATTAGAGGCAACATATTTTTCTGTTAATATTTTTCCTAGATTCTAGTGGGTTTGCTTAGCAGTTATTGTAGCATTCCTGGCATCTATTTTTCTCTCATGGTATCTGTTCTCAGCTAGCATGCAAATTCCTTTTCAAGACAAAAACATAAAGAGTTAGTACTGAATGAAAACAAGTTCCAAAAGGCAAAGTCAGCCAAAGATGCTAGATTTTAAAGCAGTATGTCCAGAGTCGTCTTTTAGTTCTGTTTCAAAGTAAAAAAAAATCCTGCTGGAAGAACTGTGTCTTCAGTTGACAAAAGACAATGCCATACTTCCTTTCTGGATCAGATAAAGTGTGAAAACCCTCAGGAGGAAAGAAGAGGAAAACTCCATGGTAGAAACTAATGTGTTACTATGTCAAGAGTAATGCCAATAAACAAATGTCTAGAAAAACAACAGGAAGGATACTGTACTTGCTGTCACTGGTGCCCATCAGCATCAATATGTTTCTTAAACTACTGAAGAGAGACAGACAAACTAACAGACCTGGTCAAAAGGAGATACATGACACGTGAAGAATAGTTACCAATTACCTGCTCCTTCTTAGCTTTTACAACCCTCCACAAGAACATGGCCAAAGAATGAGTTTTAAGAGTAGCTATCACTGCACAGCTATTCTATTTTCTAGTGCTAAATCAGATTGTCCTTTATTTCCACTAGTTTAAAGTATATTATACTAACAGAAAAAACCTATTTCCAATTAGAGTGGAAGAAAAAAAAAA
>NW_005063507.1:0-915 GCF_000277835.1 Geospiza fortis | reverse complement strand
CCCTTATTGTCCCCCCGTGTCCCCTTAGGGCCACCCCAACCCTGCACACCCCAAGAAAGACACGGAGCAGCTCCTCAGCGATTTGATGTTAATTTAAGGAAACAATTAAATACAAAATAACAAACGATGGGGGTTGGGTGAAACACCGGGATTTTCCACGGGAATTGCAGCAGGAAACCCACCCCAAAGAGGGGCAGGGGGTCACAGCAAGGACCTGGGCAATCCTGACCCCAAAACCCCGCACGGCCCTGGGGATCCGGCCCTGGCCGGGACAGAGGGGATGAGGGGACAGTGGGGACCAGGACGTGTCCCCTGTGCTCAGGATTGTGTCCCTTGTCCTTGGGATCATGTCCTTTGTCCTCAGGATTGTGTCCCACATCCTCAGGACCGTGTCCCCTGTCCTCAGGATCATGTCCCCTGTCCTTGGGACCGTGTCCTTTGTCTTTGGGATCATGGCCCCTGTCCCCAGGACCGTGTCCCCTGTCCCTGGGATCATGTCCTTTGTCTTTGGGATCATGTCCCCTGTCCCCAGGACCATGGCCCCTGTCCCTGGGATCATGTCCCTTGTCCTTGGGACCGTGTCCCCTGTCCCTGGGATCAAGTCCTTTGTCTTTGGGACCGTGTCCCCTGTCCCCGGGATCATGTCCTTTGTCTTTGGGATCATGTCCCCTGTCCCCAGGACCGTGTCCCCTGTCCCTGGGACCGTGTCCCTTGTCCCCTCTCCTCGGGGTCTTCAGGCGGACGCTGCCCCTTGCCCGGAGCTCAGGGGGTCAGCATGGGATGGCACGGAGTGGGCACCCAGGGATGTCACAAAGGCCTCCACCTGCAAGGACAGCCTGGCTGAAGGGGTGGCGCCGGGCTGGCACAAGGATGGTGTAGGAATGGGCTGGGGTGGCACCAGGATGGCACTGGGAT
>NW_005063506.1:0-915 GCF_000277835.1 Geospiza fortis | reverse complement strand
AACAGCAGTGAAAGCTGCTACGGCCACTACTGCTTTTTAAACTTATCTAGGTTGGCTTTCTCCATTTTTGACTCAAGTGGAGCATTGAAACAAAAAACACAGATAGCCCAAACAGTTACTTTGCAGGGATTTGCAGGAAAACATGCTTCTAGCCGCAATCTCAGCAGTTATACCAGCTTTAAACATGACAGCACTCCACAAGTCCAGAATACATTCACTTGCAGAAGGGCTCAGCTGAAGATAAATGTTCACCGGCAGGAAACCAGGACTGCATTCAGACTCCCTCGTTCAGAAAAACCACTATTAACACTTCCTTCCCACTTCAGTCTCTAGATAAAGCACCTCTGTATTCCTTTTGGGAAAACTTACTTACACAACTATGACTGTGCAATAGCTGACTGACCTTTGTGGAATGAAATTCCACATTAAGATTTTGAGTTGAGATCAATTCAACAGGAGAAACAGGAATTTCTGTGGAATCTTCATCCCTGCTCCAGTACCATGTGGGTCCCTTCAAATGCAAGCTGCTCAGACCTCTGAAGTCTCATGTGTTGTAACATGACAAGTTGAAGAGTTTCTGAAACACAAACTCCTAAGTTTCATTAGCTGTAGGTAAGAAAGCCAACAGCTTTGGATAAGCACTTCAAAAACTTACAGACAGTACTAGCCAGAAAGAAACATTTCAGTGACTAGGACTACACTGTATCTCTTACAACTTTGGTTTCAATATGTGAAAGTGACATGGCAAGATATGGACACTGTATCTCACGCTACCCCTGGAGAAGCTTTATTCCACGCACCATGCCAAGGAAGAAGAGTTCTTTGGACGCACTCTCTATACTGCTCACTGGGAAGTCTATTCCAGTGCCCAATCGCTCTCTGGGGGAGAAACCTTTTCCTAATACCCAACCTAAA
>NW_005063505.1:0-915 GCF_000277835.1 Geospiza fortis | reverse complement strand
GAATTTCTTCCTAATATTTAATCTAAATCTACTATCTTTGTTATATTCACTTAAAATGAAGACAGGTGTTTCCACTAATTGGCATCTGTGATGTCTTGTTCAATGCACAGCATTGTCTTCACTTAATTTAACCGGTTGTTATTCCAAGAGGAGGAAATACTCAGCCTTTCTGAAGCTTTGCTTCAGGCTGAATGAGTTAAAATGTCTTTGTCTCTCCTGCTAGGGCAAGTGTTCCAGCCCTGGTGGTCTAAATTAAGCTCTTTTTTTGGTGTTTATCATTTCAAATACTCATTGGATCTGACACTCAGTATGTTTTCTCTGGTAGGATGCTGTGTTTGAACCAGAATTTTTCCAGAACACCATCATCTGTGAAATGCCAAACAATGATCTCAATAAATTCAAAGGTTATATGTAAGTATTTGTTATCCATAAATACATTTTTGATCTGTACTTTGATATTCCTCTTGGAGGAATTGGATGGAAGGAACATATTTTGAGGAAATTGATGGTTGTCACTATTATCTATTCCCAGATTCAGAAGTCAATATAAAATGTACACTTGGACTCTGTTCTGTGGCAAGGTAGAACCAAGGCTTGGCATTGCATTTACTGTTCTTTCCTACAAACTATTTTCCCAGAGATTCAGCTCTCTTCAAAACTTAGACATAAGCTCATGTGCATTTGACCTGATGATTAGACTAAACTAGATTTTAAATAAATCCTTCCAATTGTTTAAGGTATCCAGCTGCATGGCTCTAGTTCCTTCACCTTTACAGCCACAGGGAAAAGGTGTCCAAGATCTAATAATCAATCCAGAGTTTCTCCTTATTAGAAAGGTAGAAAAATCAAACATGCATGCAAAATGCTATTGAACTGATGCACTAAACTAGTATAAAAATGTAGGGTAGGTTTTCT
>NW_005063504.1:0-915 GCF_000277835.1 Geospiza fortis | reverse complement strand
TTTTTTTCTCCTTTCAGTTTTATTTGCATGATGGGCTTGTGAGGTGGTTTGGCTTTGTTTTTAATTACGCTGCAGCGTGTTTCCTTTTTTTTATTAAGTACAGCATCCTCTTGTTCTCTGCTGGACAATTCTCCCCTTATACTTTCAGCTTTTGTCCTTGCCCCCACATGAATCTGCTTTGCCAAGTTTTCAGCTGACATAACATTGTTCATATCCAGGAAGTTACTGAGCTCCTACTGCTTTCCCACTTCTGTTCAGCTATGGATTAAACAGACAGCCTCTCTTCAGCTGCCTGCAAGGTCTCACTCTTTTGCTAGCTGGGACCACATTTTTCAGAAGTGACAGTTTTGGGAGCGTTTTGGGAGAAAGGGTTCACTGGTACACATCAGGACTCTTGATTGCTGCCTGCTTGCCAGTCAGTATGGAACAAAATCTGCATCTCATTATCACCATGCATAAAAGAAACAGAGTAATTTAAAACAATATCCAAAATAAATGGCAATAGTAAGTTGTGGAACTATCTGAAAACATGCTAGAGCAATTCAGATGTTAAATTCAGATGTTAGAGATCCTCCAGTATAATCTGTAACCAGTGCTGGCTGCAGGCAGTACAGATTCAAAACACTGAAAGAGAGCCACAGTAAGAGAGCCACAAGGAAAGCACTACTCCTCAGAGTAACTGTGGTCTAGTAAATCTGGTCATTTTCTTGTCTTTTACTCACTCTCCTTTAACCTCACAAATTTCTCCAGAAACCTGAAACAGAAGTGGTATCACATACCAGAATATTTTCATCCTGCATCTTGGGGAAGTGTCTACACTCCCAAATATTTCTGTTGAAGTGAGTAATTTTCTGTTTTCAAAAAATATGAGTTCACCTCTTTGATGCTCCATATGTGGACCTGAAGAATCAGGAA
>NW_005063503.1:0-915 GCF_000277835.1 Geospiza fortis | reverse complement strand
CCCTGCCTATCATGTTTCTTCCCTGGCTGTTGCCTTTAGCATGTAATCCTTCTGTTCTGTGCCCTAAACTAAAGCACATTTGTCGGTCATTATCTGAAAGACTCTTTATTAACAGGCATAAAGAGCAGTGCTGGTGCCTAATGCCCACAACTTTAGTGCCAGGACTGTTCCTGTGAGGTGCCCAAAGGCCTTTCCTGCTGGGCATTGCAAGGCCAGTGTGCAGCAGACCTCAGATTAAAACCTTCATTTCATCCATTCAGTACGCAAAGATTTGTAGGAGCAGAAGAGAGGAGGCTGAAGGAGGGACAGCAATGAAAAGCTGGATCTCCTTCCTTTCCCATCGTTTTCACTGGAGTACAGTCAAATTCCACAGGCTAGGAGATGCTCATTCATTTAGCCTGTAGGAATGGCAGTGGGTGTTTGTGGCATTGTACATGTCAACAGAATATGGCTTGAAATGATTAAAAATTGCTCTGGGAATTGAAAATTGCTTGAAATGCTTAAAAATTACTCCTAGAAGTAGGATGTGATCTTTAAACAGGCTTCTGTAGCTGATCACAGAGTCACAGGATTGTCAGGGCTGCAAGAAACTTTCAAGATCATCTAGTCCAGCTGTAAGCCAAGCACCATGATAACCACCCCTAAACCATATCCCCCAAAATCCTAAAATCTTCCTTTGGATCTTAGCATCCCTTCCTAACCATGCCTTTCAAAGAAGGGCAAAAACCCTCATGAACAATAGCTGAAGGAGGAAACAGTTTCACCACCCTTATTTTGGGGTTCTGGATAGTCCAGTATCTGCTGAGCCATTGAATACTTTCCCATGCACTGTGGGGAAAAACAGTTCTGATGCTCATGCAAGCTCTCCAGCACTACACACAGCTCAAACCTTAAGCCTTCTTTTTTTTTTTTTTT
>NW_005063502.1:0-915 GCF_000277835.1 Geospiza fortis | reverse complement strand
GTTGCAGACCAACTCCTGAGACAACATCTCTGGAATTTACTTCTCCAAGATCTCCTGTGCTTCTCCATTGGCAGAGCAGTGGAAAGCTCAAGCCTCAAAGCCACCTCCTGAGCTCTGCTATGAGCTCAGTACAGGGACAGTATGATCCCGGATAAAACACTTCTTTCCAAACAGCTCAGATGAAATACTCTAATGTCTTTGATTACTTCAATACAAGAAGTTTACACTGTGGCCTTAAGTTCCCCAGTAATTTCACCCTGAAACAGCCCCCACCAATGCAATAATTTCATTATTTCCACTAAGCCTCAGTTTAGGAGTCTCTTGGGAGGAAGAGGAGGAGGAGCAGCGCACCCCGGAGCAGCGAGGAGCCAGCACAAGGCGTTTCAGCGAGTGCCAGGGGCGTTCCACTGACCGGGGCCATGGGGAGTTCACGTCACACGGCATTTGCCAGGAGCTCCATGAGCACTGGCATGCACAGCGAGGGTGCGTCTCACCATGGAAGCAACAAGCTGTTAAACGCTGTGACTCATCTCACAGCAACGGAGCAGAGCAGCCTGCAATGAGCAACGCTGATAAGATGCATATTCAGAGGAATTCTATTTGGGCAAAAAGCTATTGACACATCCAAACCCCTATATACAGAAGCCTCCCCAAATGCTGACTAAAACACGTGAGCACACGCACTGCAATATTGCAGTATTGTGATAAGACATTTTGCAGATGGTTGGGTTGACAGTAATTTAATCAATTTATATGGCCCAACTCAGAAATGCAAAAATGGTTTTTAGCCCTCACAATTTTTTACCCCTTTAAACAGAGCACTCCAGAGGAACAGCTTCCAGCCAAAAGGTAAGAAACAGTGTGTGCCTTGCTTAAATCACTGACTACTTCCAACAAGTATCACCTCTTTCTTCT
>NW_005063501.1:0-915 GCF_000277835.1 Geospiza fortis | reverse complement strand
TTATTTATTTGGCCTCTTTAAGACTCCTAAGAAATTCTACAAACCTTATTTGTATGAGTTAAGAGTAACTACTAGTCTTTATCATGTACATACTACAACTGAAGCCACATATACCAAACATCTGAAAATCAAGTGATTATTCCTATATACTTTACAGTTTCTTTTATATGTGTCTTGGAACAGAAGACAATGAAGCAATGCTGTGACAGAATATTATATTACATTTATTCATGTATTTTTCCTAGTAGATCACCTAAATCTTTGTACAAAAGTCACAGAAAGTCAGCAATCACACTGAATCTGAGAACTCATTTCACCCATTGGCCACAGAAGCTGAATTCTGGAGAAGGGTAAAAGAAAGACCATTTCCTTAGCATGGAAGACTATTAGCAATATCAAGGAATTGAAAGTTTTGGGTTCCGTGATTGAATTAATCCCTATCTGAAGACCATAAAATAACGCTATATTTTCATTCATCCATTCATCCATTCACCTCAAACCCTGAAGAACTGTTTCCTGAAGAAATCTCAGGGAGTTTCACTGACCTAAGTTACTTCTATTCCACCTGAACCCACACTGCTCAAGTACTTTGTCTGAGATGAAATATCTTAAGTAACATCTTAAATGGCATTGCTATTGCAATTTTAACTCAGACAGGAACACTTTCTGTCTTCACTAAACATCAGACTTGGACCATTTAAAAAAAATCATGAGCCTGTTCTTAAAAAGTAATTATTAAATACAGGAGTCACATTGTAACATTAAGCTCTTTATTTCTGTAACTAAAAAATGTTATTCATTCTTAGTGACTGACTCTTGTAAGAGCACTGTTCCAAAATGCAACCATATTTTAGAAAATAAACCTCCTTTCCTTCCGTTCCACATCACTGATGAAATGAAACAGCGCCACAACCA
>NW_005063500.1:0-915 GCF_000277835.1 Geospiza fortis | reverse complement strand
TGATGTAGCTTGAGACTGTGTCCTCTAACCTTTGTAACCACTGGTTTTGTGCTGTGCAGCCTAACAGGTGCAATGACCCTCTCAGTTATGCTCGTGTTTATTTCAGAAGTTCTGTCAAAATGTCTGAGCTTCTCTTTAACTTTCATCCCTCTTTTCCTCTTGCTTTCCAAAAGGAGTGTTGCTAATGAGTGCTCCTTTCAGCAGCTTAGTTCTGTGCTTGTTTGGAGGTGTCTGATGCTGGGGGGTTGCTCACCCCCTGATGAGTGCTATGTCCATATTCTCAAGCAGCCTACAGGAGAGATGTCCGGCAAAGCTGGAATGCAAAATACAATGACAAAGTCTAAAATTGTAATCATTATTCCCATTAAATCATGTTATCAAAACATGATTATCTTTACAAATCATGTTATCTTAACACATCATGTTATCTTTACAATTAGCTTCCCTTGATGGTTCTTCACAGGGAAAAACCAAAACCCTCAAGATTCCTGTCCACTGAACCAAATCCCTGTGTAATTATTCCCATGTGATAGTAATGAAAGGAATATGACTGCAGAGATCAAACCTAAAAGCAAAATCATGTCTCAGTGGTTTTGTTCCAGAAGTGAGGAAAGTGAGGGCAATTAGTTGACCCAGAGAGGGTTTACACACAGCCCTAATCTGGTTTTTGGTATCTGCTGCAAAACAGTCCTGAAAGCTGATTCATTTACAAGCACAGGTGATGAACAGGCTGGAATTGTAAAGATGTGCTCATGAGAGCTCCCTGTACCAGCCTGGGTTCCTGCCCACAGGCAGATGGTCTGGAACTAAAATGCCCTTCTACTTTCTTGTTATTGTTTGTATTGTGAACATGGGAGAGTGTTACTGTAGGACACGAAATAACACGACGCAGACACGCTGCTCTTTTCAAGGTAA
>NW_005063499.1:0-916 GCF_000277835.1 Geospiza fortis | reverse complement strand
AAACTTTAGTCTCACTGATGAAGAGGAACAGGAACAAGTGACAAGAGCTAAAGAAGCTCCACTGTACAACCAACTGCCAGCAGAAGAAAGACAATGTGTTCTTTTTACTGACGGTTCTAGTCACATCATAAAGATGAACCGGAAGTAGAAAGCAGCCGTATGGAGCTGCACACAACAGGTTGCAGAAGCTACTGAAGAAGGTAGATCAAGTCAGCTTGCTGAACTCAAGGCCATTCAGATGGCCCTGGACAGTGCTGAAAGAGAGAAGTGACCAAAGCTCTACCTTTCTACCCATTCGTGGATGGTAGCCAATGCTCCGTGGGGCTGGCTGGAAAGGTGGACAAAGGCCAACTGGCAGCATAGAGGAAAGCCAGTCTGAAATGCTCATGAGTGGAAAGACATTGCCTCTCATGTAGGAAATCTATCTATGAAAGTTCATCATGTAGATGCCCATGTCCCCAGGAGTCAGGCTAATGAGGAGCACCGAAACAATGAACAGGTAGATCGAGCTGCAAAGATAGAGGTGTTGAAGATAGACTTAGATTGGCAACACAAGGGAGAGTTGTTCCTAACTTGATGGCCCCATGATGCCTCAGGTCATCAGGGCAGAGATGCCACCTATAAGTGACCATGAGACCAAAGAGTAGATCTAACAATGGACAGTAATTCGCAGGTTATCCATGACTGTGAGACATGTGCTGAGATCAAGCAGGCCAAGTGGGTGAAGCTCATATGCTATGGTGGGCAGTAGTTCAAATATAAGTATGGGGGGGCCTGACAGATTTCATAGCACTGCCCCAGACACGCCAAGGCAAGCGTGATGTGCTGACCGTGGTGGAAGCCACGACTGGATGGCTGGAGACCAACCCTGTGCCTCACGCTACTGCCAGGAACACCATCTTGGGCCTAGAAAAGT
>NW_005063498.1:0-916 GCF_000277835.1 Geospiza fortis | reverse complement strand
CAGCCACATCCAGGCTGGTCATGAACAATACAAGGGATGGCACAGAAGGGGAAATTATTCCTCTTTGTAGGATGTGGGTCCAAAATGCTGCTCTTAAAACTTTTCACCAGTAAGTGTCTGTATTACTATAGTCACCATATAATTTTTGGCACTGACTGGTGCTTTCAGAGGTGAAGCTGAAGATAAATCAACCCTGAGATGAAACTGTACATCCTAAACAGAGATGATCAACAGATGTGTGGAGGAAGTGTTGGGGTGATCAAACCTATATCCAATTCATCATTAAATGGGTGATTGGAGTCCAGTAGTAAACCCTTTTGCAACCACAGAAGGGGTGAAGAAGTTTTTGCAGGATGATGTTTCCCACATGGCTTTGAATTGTGAAGACGGAAAGAAGTTGCACAGGGCAATTTGACAGAAAAGGTCCTGCAGCTTGAATTTTGGCTTCCTGGGTGGTTAGATCTGAAATTTTAATTCATATCCACTAATCTTTCAGTGTGGTGAAGTCACACTTCAGCTACACTTCTGCTGCAAGAATTTCTTTACATGATAGATCACAGTTGAGCATCTTCAACTCAGCTGAACTGTCTTGAGCCATCTGATGCTAATCATCCTGTCTGTGAGATCCTTCTGGCCATTTGATACTGCCCACATTCTTCCAAGGAAGAGATGATGACAGAGAGAAACATCACACCATTCCTCACAGTGTTAATCATGGCTGACTTGTCCTGCTAATGAAAAAAACTGCTTCCTCTGTCTCTTGTTCCTTCTCATATTTAACCAACTACTCACCTTGGTGGATATGAACACTGAGCCCAGATTACAACTAAAGTAAATCCTTAGTTTGGAATAGTTTGGAATGGGTTCTTTGGAATAGCTGAAAGCTATGCTGTACTGTTTGTTTGTTTGTTTGTTT
>NW_005063497.1:0-916 GCF_000277835.1 Geospiza fortis | reverse complement strand
TACTTCTTTCAGTAGCTCAGGTGGTATTTAGTTGGGTTCATAATGCACTTCATGTAGGTGTTTTAATTATCTAACACTCCTGAAGTCAGGAAAATTCAAATGGGAAAGATTTTTAAGACGAAGAGATAAAGCATATAAACGGAGGACCTAGGGTTTTATCTGAAGAAAACATCAACTGCTGCACACAAAGTCTTTAATCTTAAAGATTACAAGTCAATTCAAGCCCTTACTTCATTTTTACTCACAGCATAATAATTACTGCTCATTCTTGAAGAGAACAATTACTTCCTTTTCTTTCTGAGGGTCACATTACAGGGACCTGTGTACTTCATATATTTCCTTCATCTCTGCATCCTCTGCAGAAGCACAGTAAGAGGAAAAGGGGCAAGAAAATCAGAAAGAGGGAGTCTTCTGGCACAGGGACATGCAAATGAGCAAGAAGAAAGGCAATGAATGGGGAAAGAGAAGAAAGAGTAGATGAAAGTGGTGAATAGAATAAATAGCCAGACTTGTGGTACCTGGCAAGTTGCTAACAAGAGGACAGTATTGCCTTTTGTAAACAGGCTCTTTGATGTGGGATTTGAAAAAGCTGAAGCTCCTGCCCCAGTACATCTCCAAAGGGTTGCTATTTTTCTCAACTTGTTATGGATGTTTTTAACCTGCTGCCTGCAATGGCCAAGGACTTCATCTCACTGGACCCCACAGCCACCTGCTCTAAGACCCTCCCTCATCATCTCTTTTCTTGTCATCTGAAGCCTGTTCACATGGTGTGCTGTCAATGCCCTCCATAAAAACAGAAAGGGTCTTGGTGTCACTAGTGCCACAGAAGGAGGTGTGCAGGGGAGTTCTGGAGATGATGGGGATATTTGATTCAGAACTGCACTCCAGGCCTGAAACAGAACATCAGACTACATAA
>NW_005063496.1:0-916 GCF_000277835.1 Geospiza fortis | reverse complement strand
TTTTTTTTCCTCCAACATCAGTCTTGTAGCATGTTTGTTTGTTTGTTATTTTGGAGGCCCATGAGCCTGTAATTCCATACCTCGTCCTGTTTGTCTGTTTATATGCATGCTATCAACTCATTAGTTTTCTATCAGTTGCCTGGTTCTTCCTCAGCCTTGCAAGACTTAATGGAAAAGAACATTAGTGGTTGAAAGTGGTTCCTGGAGAACCCTCAGATGAAAGATTTCTAGACTTGCAGACATAAAATGGCTCAACTGTGTGATTAATCCATCTCGCAAAATGAAAAGTAGTTTGCCATCACCTAAAATTCATTTCTTTGTCCAAATGTAGAACAAATTTGTTATCTATTGATGGCTGTCAGTACCCAGTTATCTGCTTGGTATCTATTTGTTGACAGCTTTTTGGTTTGGTGGTGTTTGCTGCCGCCCCATGCCATACAAATATTTTTTTGACTCTTCTGTTTTGCAATCTCCTTTGCTTGCAGGGATGATCACCAACTAACTAATTTATATTCCAAGCTTTGATTACTAAAAAGGAGCAATTAAGTACTCTTAAGTCTTGAAACCTCAGCAGTGAGTAACTTTCTTATTTCAACGTGGTTTTTTTCATGGTAAAGATGATTGTCTTTCCTTCTGCCCCCAGTAAATTCAAGGCAAAACCACCATTCCACACTGGCTCTCAATCAAGGCACAGTTACCAAGTGCTTTCTTTCATGGCATTTCGCATCATGTCATTCAAATGGACAGTCAGAGACTGCTGTTTGTGATGAGAAGCACAGTCACGAAGCCAAATGACCAAAAAATATGAATTTTCCCTCTTTTACAACTGAGCCAAGGCAGGTGTCAGCCTTCCAAAGGAGTGGTGGTGTATGAGCAACTCACTTGACTAAACAGCAAGGAAATGTCAGTCAACATT
>NW_005063495.1:0-916 GCF_000277835.1 Geospiza fortis | reverse complement strand
TATTGATCCCCTGTTGATCGGTTCTGTCCCCTGCCCAGGCCATCGATGATGATTGCAACCAGACCGGGCAGCTCCTGGCCGCCATGTTGGACTGGCCGCAGGTAGGCCGCGCGCGGGGCACCACGGGATACATCCCCCCTCATGGGGGATAAATCCCAGAGTTCCTTGCGGTAATGGGGGATATATCCCGACATTCCTTGCGGTAAAGGGGGGGATAAATCCCGGCATTCTTTGCGGTAAATGCGGAGATAAATCCCGGCATTACTCGCGGTAAATGGAGGGATAAATCACAGTAGTATTCGCGGTAAAAAGGGGGATAAATCCCGGCATTCTTTGCGGTAAATGCGGAGATAAATCCCGGCTTTCCTTGTGGTAAATGGAGGGATAAATCACAGTATTCTTCGCGGTAAAAAGGGGGATAAATCCCGGCATTCTTTGCGGTAAATGCGGAGATAAATCCCGGCTTTCCTTGTGGTAAATGGAGGGATAAAATGGGGAGATAAATCCCGTCACTCCTTGCAGTAAAAGGAGGGATAAATCCCGTCGTGCATCGCGGTGGTGGAGGATTGTGGGATACATTCACCCCTAAACCGTGGGGTGTTGTGGGATACATTCACCCTAATATCGCGGAGCATTTTGGGATATATTCACCCCAATGTCGCGAGGGATTGTGGGATACATTCACCCCAATATCGCGAGGGATTGTGGGATATATTCACCCCAATATCGCGGGGGATTGTGGGATATATTCCCCCCAAGGCCTGTGAAAATGGGCGGGGGGCCCGGCCCATACCGGGATTCTCCCAGTTCATCCCGGCCGGTTCCCAGCCCATACTGGGAAGGTTTCCCCGGTCCGAACTGGTCCGAACTGGTCTCCCGCAGGGCACGTTCGCCTCGCGGGTGCAGCTGGAGGCCG
>NW_005063494.1:0-916 GCF_000277835.1 Geospiza fortis | reverse complement strand
AGCAAAGTCTTTTTTTTTTTTATTTTGGCAAGTTTTTAAGAGTGTGAAGGAAATGGAAGAACCAAAAATGGTGGCATTTGATTCATCAAGAGAAGCATTTTTTTACCTCCATTCCTTAATAAAAGAAAAAGGAACATTAGCATGGTTTGGGATTTCCATGCCACTTGCAGTGTGATAGTCATTCTCTGCATTTCCATCAAAGGTGCCACAGAGTCCCACTGTATGTCTGTAATCTGAACTGGGTGCCCTAAGCGTTAGGCTCATCCCCCATTCACTCACATCAGCACGAACGAAAGCTCCAGAAGAAAACAGAACCTAAAATGAGATTGAAAACAGCCTCATGAGAAACTTGATTTTTCATTTTACCTATTCTGTAAGCAATTATTTACCACTTACTGTTACTTTTCTTCCTAGGTAGGATTCAGTGATTCTGACATTGCTTCCTGTTGTGTCTCTGTTTATTACAGATAAGTGTGGCTGCGATTCATGGAGCTGACCACTGCACATGTCAAATGCAATTATATCACTTCCTTCCTTAGCAACAAAGCCACAGTTGCAGGATGCTGGGTAGTGAAGGCTTCCACAGTCCCACTGGCGAACATGAACTTCAAAATCTCGAGATGTACTCTTATAGAGAACAAATGTTCCTGTTTTGAAATTGTCATAGACTCTGGAATCAAAAGAATAGCACATGATATCACTTTGGTTGTGAAATAACAGTATCACTACATGTCAGCAACTCTATTTTCAAGCAGATTTCTAGTATTTGGCGAACATTGATACTGAAACTCATTTTCTCAAGTCAGAAAAAACATTACAGCTCAAGGAGCAAAACACAGCTTTACCCTGAGCCAACACCATCATATCTTCCTCTGAGCAGCTCTAAGTTGAAAAAAAAAATCTTGTTTTTACAGCA
>NW_005063493.1:0-916 GCF_000277835.1 Geospiza fortis | reverse complement strand
TGATTCTAAAGTTTTCTAGTGCCTGAATAGAGGAATATTTAGAACACAGTTTTGTTATGCCTGTTGTGTATATGCTTAACCTTTTCCCTTCAGTTCTGTGTGCAAGCACAGTTAGAAATGTGTACCTGTGTGTACTGTACCATGTTCACGTATGATTGAGAAAGAAACAACATTTACACAGCTATAGTTCATTACTTAATTAATTCCAAATATGAGTGACATACTTTTTAGAACAGTTTACAACTGGGCACGCCTTTCTCTTTCAAAACCGATCGATTACAGCAACTGCTCTGTTTGATTTTTAGGAGGCAAATCTTTTTTAGTATGTGCCATTTTGTTACTTGTGTTAGAAAGGAATGCTTTAATCCCCTTAGAAGTTAACCTTAAAAAGGAAACATCTACCTTATTGTGGTATTGACCTTGTTCTGGTAAATTGCCATGTTTTCCTTTACCTACATTGGGCTATCAGTGCGAGATGTTTACATCAAGGATAAGGTTAAATGTTTCTTTTTTGAGGTCACTTACTCCAGTTCTTTCTATGTATATCTGTGAGAAAAAGAGAGCAATCAGCCTAACAAAGCAACCTGCACGAGCTGTACCAAATCCATCAATTCTTTGTGTAAAAATTACCTTCACTTTGACATTCTTGTCTGGGCAACACTGAAATGCAAAGCAAGTTGTGGTTAAATCCAGTAAGGTTTTCACATTGCTTTGGTTCCTCCAGAAGAACCCAGAATTTCATATTTGCTATGTTAGATTCAGTGCAGACTTAAAAATGAAACAGAAAATAAATTCTTAAGGATCTCTTAATCTTATCAATTTGTTGCCCTTGAAATGAAATTTTATATGCAGGATTTTTTTTAGGAAGATATTTCAGTATTTACCATGGAGAGGAAATTAGACTAGATGAGTTTGT
>NW_005063492.1:0-916 GCF_000277835.1 Geospiza fortis | reverse complement strand
AAGGTCCCTTCCAACACAAACCATTCAGTGATTCTGTGACACACCTCAGGAGTGCATCTAATGTTTTCCAACCACTGTTCTGGGCATTCAGATCACACTATCACCTCAGCACTATTCTGAAGTCAGACCCTCTACCTCCAAAATGCCCACAGTGCAGATGTCATCTCAACATCAACCATTTCATTCTACAAACACACTTTCACTGAGCTGCACTACATGTTAATATCGTTTCAGTCACATTAGTTTAGTTTTATGGCCTAAGTTGCCTGGAATATAAATGAAAAAGGAGGGAAAGTACAATTCATTTTAATGTTTTTTTTTTGTTGCAGCATATGAAATACAGAGTAAGTACTCTTTAGAATTTCCTTTTAAATAAATTAACCCAATTTCTGCTTTGAAGTAGTCCATTACCCATTGACTTTATGCAGCTGATTATACAGAAAATACAACTGGACACCAATGTGTTGAACAAGAAAAGCATGAAAACCAAAACCAGAAACAATAACAAATATTAATACAAGTTTAGATGCCATAAACTTTAATAGCTAAGAATACCTAAGATTAGAAAGAAACCACTTTTATCATTTTAGGCTTCACTGTAGAAAGCATGCTGGATTTCCTGAAATGTGAGCTATTCCATCAAACATCTTGTTCTGCTTTTACAGTGCCTAATACAGCAGATTGCTGCTTTCCCAGCTAACACTGGTTTTTGGATGAGTTTATTCCAAACATCACAGAGATATCAACATGGTTTTTGCATATGAAAATTACACCTTAAATTTATCCAGGTCCTTAGAGCCTGTAGAGAAAGGCAACCTAGAGCTCATTAAGTCAACTAGGATTTTTGAGGTGTTCCCTTGCCAAAGGCTGTGAAATTGCCGTGAGGTAAAAGGCTGGAAAACACTTCTAAGATCAT
>NW_005063491.1:0-916 GCF_000277835.1 Geospiza fortis | reverse complement strand
GCAAGCGAAGGAGGGGAAAGATCGTGAAAATAGCCATTCAAGAGCGTAGCCCGATAGCGAGACATACTAGATCAAAAAAGGAAAAAAAAAAAGAACCGGTTTTACAAGCCCTCTTACGCCAAGCAGTTGGCAACCAGGGGGCAATATATGTAAAGGTTCCATATTCCCTTATCAAGTCAGAGCAGTGGAAAACTACTGTGGGGAAATATAAAGAGAATCCAGACAAGGTGGCACAATTAGTAGAATGGGCAATTAACTCACAAAATCTTGACTGGGCTGATTTGAATTCTATGTTAGACTCAGTACTTGACCCCATTAAAAGACAAATGGTCAATAAAGCAATCACAACATTTGTTGAAGGGAACATAGCCAGTGGGCTGCTTTAAGACACTATCACTGAGATATTTCCCCTTGACAATCCTAGATAAAATGCAAATATACCAGAGCACATGGCAAGGTTAAAGCGATATCAAAGCCTTGTAGTATATGCGTTAAAACATGAGGTCCCTAAAGCTATAAATTAGTCAAAGATTTACAAAGTGAGGCAAAATTATGATGAATGCCCCACTGATTTTTTAAACAGGCTAAGAGAAACTGCCATAATATACTGATTTAGATCCTGAATCAACTGATAGCAAAGCATATCCAGTACTTTTGTTTATGGGTCAGACTTCAAATGATATAAGAAGAAAGCTGCAAAAGATAGAGGGAGTTCAAGTCATAGATAAATTGCTAGAGGTGGCCTGGAAAGTGCTTCAAGATAGGAGCCCAACTGAAAGAGTTAAATCCCAACCTAGTAAGAAGGCTACTCAGGAAAAGTCATCCAAGGAAACCTCCTCTACAGAGAAAGACCAGTGTGCATACTGCAAGAAGTGGGGACATTGAAAGAACTGTCCAGCACTGAAAGAAAAATCCT
>NW_005063490.1:0-916 GCF_000277835.1 Geospiza fortis | reverse complement strand
GGAGTTTCTACAAGAAAAACTGCATTCAAACACTATTTGGAAATCAAACATTTGTCACACTCTTCATTTTACACTTTGTATATTCAGTCAACTATGTAGCAGGTAGTCACCTTTCACTAAAATAAGGCTCTAGAAGACAAAAATTAAATATCTAAAATTTATCATTGTATACTAGATGTCACTCACAAAGGGGTGGTTTTGGCTATGAGAAATCTTGGTTTACAAAACAAAGCAATCTCAGCTAGACTAATTTTTAAACTTAGACTGATTAGGAAATATCTAGCAGTATTACCTATGACCAGTCTATGAACTAGTTGTGGGCAAAGAAAATATAAATAAAGACATGCACAGAAAAATACCTTTAGGATAACAAGTACTTACCCAGCTAAATTTCCAATAGCTTTTATTGCCAAATCATCAAATATTGATGTACCCATTCCACTTGGATTTAACAAAGGGAATTTGTCAGGATCCAGTCCCATCACCATCCTTCTGCACTCAGAACTGAGACTGTCCCTTGGAACAGCAGGAGCAATGGAACCTTGTGACCTCCGATCCACATCAGGAGTGGCTGAGTGCTCCTGCAACGTCCCATCTGCGCCAGGAGTGGTGAGGGCCTCCTGAAATGGGAAGAAAAATGAAGCCCTGTAGACCACAGCAGGCAGTTAGTGAAAGGATTCCATGTAATGACTGACTACTAGAGCAATTTTCTAAACAGACAATATCTTGCTTCACAGGCTGAAATAAATTTTTTGTCATTCTAGCAGCAATGTTGTTACAACTGTACAGCTCTAAAATACTTCAAAGCAGTTAAGAGTAGGTTCTCATAATCATCATAAACAGTATTTAAGGATATACTCTTAAAACAATGATCTACAGAGATTTTACATAATAAAGACAGACTCTCCCAGAAAAG
>NW_005063489.1:0-916 GCF_000277835.1 Geospiza fortis | reverse complement strand
TGATTTTCTCCTTCCAAGGATCCAAGTGAATAGATGCAAGAACATAATGACCAGATGACCTTAATGAGAAATCAAACACTTGCACTGCTTTTCCTGTCACTAATACCACAAACCCTTCATACTTCGGTGTCCTCTCCCTCCCTCTGGAACTGCCTATCTTGAAGTGTAACTAAGGTCACCTTTATTAAAGACTGTTTCTGCCTATTTCTAGTAGGAAAATCAGAATTCAGCCACTGCATTAAAAGCTCCCACTGCTGCTATTTGTTCTGCTCCTACAGCCACAGACAGGTCAAACAGAGTGACACAGACAGAGGGAGAGGGGTGCACTAATGTCTCCCAAAGCAGAGGTGAAGACAGGCAGGTACATCAGGATGGTACAGTGCATGTGGCTCTGTCATTAAACCAGGCAAATGATTCACAACTATGGATTTAGGCTGTTTTTTAAAGTATTTTAAATACTTATTGATTCGTAAGGCAGCATGACTGGAAATTGTGCTGACCTTGGAAAGGCAGAAATCTTTGTGGTTTTTACCAAATGAGCTGCAATAGTTCCAGGAGCTATGAACCTGGGAGAACCCCTGCAGCCTTGGATCACCCCAGGAATACAACCCCAAACTCACCATCCCAGAACTGCACAGTGTCCAGGTGCTGGGCCTTGGGGAGGGAGGAGCAAATGGTACATCCAGGGAGAGGGGAAAAGTGTTTAGTGGTGGAGAAGGGAAGGTGGAGAAAGAAGAGTTCCTTCTTAGAAGGAGGTTTTTATTTCCATTGGCTTGATTAAAGGCCAAGGCTCAGAGATGAGAGTTCACAAGACTCAAAAGACTGTAAAATTAGGGGTGAGAAATGCAGAAAATTCCAAACAAATGCTGGAAAGACTATTGTACCCTGAGCCATCTCATATATTGTCCAAAAAAAA
>NW_005063488.1:0-916 GCF_000277835.1 Geospiza fortis | reverse complement strand
AGGGAGAGAAACCAGCCAGAATGGTGGGGTTGGGATCAAAGTGTCCAGCTCAGTATGTCCTCAGAGAAATATTGGTAAAATCTTTGGCACAGGAGAGCCAATTTGTTTATCTGGGACATTTCCCAGGTCCAAATGAAGAGAACAGGCTGTCAAAGGGCAAACCACAGAAAAGTGTTCTTTCCTGAGTGAAATGAAGATGTGTTTGCATACAGAGCTCACCCTCAGGTGGCAGTGCAGGTAGCAGGAGAGGTGGGAGGGCATCTGGTTCAAGGTAGGAGAAGGTGTGTGCAGACACTGCTGCCCCACAGCCTCAGACACCATCAAGGCTGAGCCACTGCCAGCACAATGCTCTGGGCTGGCCTGTAGGTCCTGGCAGGTCTGTCCACCTAAAAGCAAGTGGGTGGCTCACTGGTGCCCCTTGGGTGCTGGCCAGGGGCAGAGGGAGGACAAGTTCTGAAGGAAGAACGTGAGGCTGGCACATTTTGGAGAGGGAAGAAGCTGAATGACCGGCACTGATGGCAGGCCTGAAACACCATCAGCTGCCTTTGGGGTTTTTGAGGGGCCAGCAAGGTGCCATACCAGAAAAAGGAGCAAATGGGGTGGCAGAAATGTGTGGCAGCTGGGCAGACATGGTGACCCTGAAGCAGATTGTCTCAGGTCTGGAGCAGAGCAAAGCTTTGCTGCATTGGGTGAGTTGAAGCTCAAGAATGTCTTGCCCCTACAGTAGACTTGGCTGAGACTGTACAGGGTATTTCTCTGTCATCAGGGTCTTACCCCATGCCAGTACAGTGTTAGCTCATGAGCTCAGCATTATCTTGCCTCTTGATGAAGACTTCCAGCACTCCTGTGGCTTCCTCTGATTGTTGGTAGCCTGGATGCTGAGACTTTCAAGCTTTCTGTGCTGAAAGGCACAGAC
>NW_005063487.1:0-917 GCF_000277835.1 Geospiza fortis | reverse complement strand
CAGGTTGGATGGGGCCCTGAGCAACTTCTTCTAGTGGGTGGCATCCCTGTGCACAGTGGGGAGTTTGGAGCTGGGTACTGTTTATGGCCCCTCCCAGCTCAGACTGTTCTGTGATTCTGTGCTTTCAAAGCAGCAGCAGATGTGTGTTTTCTGCTGGGTGCAGTCAGGCTTATCAAGGAAGTTGAGTTGGAACCTAGAAAAGGAGGACGGTCGTGTTGGGCTTCCCACTGCTTGGCCCAGCTATTCTTCCTCCTTGATAACCAAGGAGTACTGAGTCTAAGTACCTGGCTCGAGAGCTGCCTCATTATGCTTGTTGTGTTGTGTTTTTATGTGAAGTGTGAATTCCTTTTGCATTTACAAGGCAGAAAGGAAAACATTTGTGCTGTTCGTTGTAACTCAGAATGTGACTTTTCCAATAAATAGCCGCACAAACTTTACAGACTGGAATGAAATATTGCAGTTTCAGCAGCACCCATTGTTCTTGTACTTTGTGTACACATTGGTCCTGTTTCATCTGCAAATTCTGTTGTAATGCAGCTGGAAGGCTGAAGCTGGGTTCTCATTCTGAAGGTGTAACAAACTGTCCTTCTTTGAAGGGTTGATTTTATCTTCTAATCTCCCCATGTTTTAAGCAGGTGGGGTGATTCTGTGATTGTACAATTATCTGTCAATACATATCAGGATATACGGCAAGATTTCACTGCTGTTAGCTAAAGTCATGAAACATCCTCTGAGGGGTACTTGCTATGTGTAGGTTGCCATTTAGTTACTTGTTTTCCAGTTCATGAGATGGCTTATGTGGCAAAAAGTAAAAACCTGTTTAAAAACAAGAAAGTAAAAAGTGAAATTGTCAAATGAGAACTAGAAATTGAGAAACTGTGAAATGAGCTAATTTTAATGTTCTAAGACACTGTGGG
>NW_005063486.1:0-917 GCF_000277835.1 Geospiza fortis | reverse complement strand
GCAGGGTGACTGTGGGCAGGGTGAGTGCAGACAGGGTGGGTGGGTCACGGCAGGCTGAGTGTGGGCAGGTGGGTGGCAGGCTGTTGGAATCCTGGAGTGGCTTTGCTGGGCAGGCAGAAGGAAACCATCACCTCCTCACGAGTGCTGGTGGGGTCTGGCCTCTGAAGGGGACAGTGCAGGCTGGGCTGTGGGTCAGGAGTCTGGAGCTAGAGGGGTGACCCCACCATGCCTCCTGGAGGCACCTAGGGTGTGGGAGGGCAGGCTTAGGCCCTCCCTAATCCCCAGAGGGGAAGTGGGGCAGTTTGCTCAATCCTAGTTAATCAACTGGCGTGGTGGTTGCTCCTGCCTTCTGCCTGTGGCTTCTCCTTTGCAAGGGGAACTGCCAGGCTGAGAGAGGGGACCTCACAGCATGCTGTAGGATAGGGGTTTTCTGACCCCTCAGAGGCTATTTGGGCTCCTCAGAACCCTGACTCTGAGGACATGTGTGATGAGCTAGCTGGTCTGATGGGTGCCAAGGTGGCAGGGGCTGGTGGCAGGGGCTGGGGAGGAAGCACTGTGCCTCCTGCCCCTCAGCTGATTTGGCAGTGCTAGACCTTTCTGTGGGTCTCATGGCATGATTTCCCAGAGCTGCCACCATGTGCCACTTCCCTGCCATGAGTCTCTTGTTTGACCTTGAACCCGCCAAACCTCCATGAACTCATCTGGCTGTGCTGGGGAACCACACCTGTACTGGGGCCAGTGGTGGGCTGGGGGGACCACACAGGCACAAGGTCTGTGCCTTACTGCCTCTAAGCTGTGACCTGCTTGGTTTCCCGTCAGTGAGAAGAATGGGTTCTGTGTCAGAGGAGCTCAGCTTGGTCCCCTTGCACCAGAGGCCGGAGCTGCTGGAAGCCTGTGCCAGGCTGCTGGGCCAGGAG
>NW_005063485.1:0-917 GCF_000277835.1 Geospiza fortis | reverse complement strand
TTTTCTACACCCCAGCTGCAAGTCACTCCAGCGTGTTTATAATCCTCCTCACCAGTCTTCTGCTATTATCCACATTGGTTCTTCACATCACAATAAAAACATTGTGCCAGCAGGAGCTAGGGAGGGGAGGGAAGAGCTTGAACAGTTTGCAAATGTGAAGGAAACAAACGGAATCCCACATTCCAGTATCTCCCCAGAGTTACAGACTGCTAAAAAGTGGAATTGAAGACTACCAGGTAAAATTTAAGATTAATATCCAGTGTTCCAAATCAGGCCCTATTTGATGGAATTCTGCTTTTGTGGTAGAGTCTCTCAGGACATCAGGCTCTTAACAAGTGCAAATCAAGGTGTGCAGCCAGTTATCTTACCAATTTATCTGGCCAGTCTGTTCACTGAAATGTTGTTAAATATTTGCTGTCTTCTGTCCTAAGGGCCACCTGTTTTCCAAAAGACATACCAGGATCACAGCTTGATGCTAGCAAGATGTTCCAAGCAGGATGAGGAAACACCTGTTGAAAGGGTACTGCTAAGGCGCTCTACAAGAATTAATAGATGACATGAGACCTGGTTTATCCAAAGAAGGAAAAGTCCAACAAAGACGAGCAACAACCAGAATGACTTTTGAGAAAGGCATTTCAGTTTATTGTCAAGACACTTCCCTCTTTTCTCAGCAAGTATTTTAGATAATTTCTAACATGGACTTCCAGTTCAAAGAGGTCACAATTTCCCAGACCCTGGTGATCATTTGAGAGAGGAAGTCTGTGGCACAGAAAGTAATTTTTTAGATTCTTTGTTCCCAAAATCCAACATGGCTCCACATGAGATTGTCACATCATGCAAGAAACTCATCCCATGAATTTGATGACTAATTTGTTGCAGTCAATCCCGGACTTCAAAGCTGCACTTCAAAAAAAAAA
>NW_005063484.1:0-917 GCF_000277835.1 Geospiza fortis | reverse complement strand
GAAAAAATGGGAAAAAACGGGGGAGAAATGAGAAAAAACGGGGAAGAAAGGGTTAAAAATGGTGGTTTGGGGGCTGAGGTGGAGCGCGGACATGAAGGGGTTAAAAATGGGAGGATTCGCTGAAAAATGGGGAAAAAATTGGGGAGAAATGGTAAGAAAATGGGGAAAAGGTGAAAAAAAGGAAAAATGGGGAAGAAACAGGGAAGAAACGGGGAAGAAAGGGTTAAAAATGGCGGTTTGGGGCTGAGGTGGAGCTTGGACATGAAGGGGTTAAAAATGGGAGGATTCGCGGAAAAAACGGAAAAAATTGGGGAGAAATAACGAAAAAACGGTGAAAAAATGAGAAAAACGGGGAAGAAATGAGAAAAAATGGGGAAGAAATGGGGAAGAAGGGGTTAAAAATGGCAGTTTGGGGGTGGAGGTTGAGCATCGACATGAAGGGGTTAAAATGGTGAAAAATTGGGGAAAAGGGAGAAAAAATGGTGAAAAAACAGAAAAAATATGGGGACAAATGGGAAAAATGGGGAAAAATGAGAAAAGATGGAAAAATGAGAAAAAATAAGGAAAGAATGGCGAAAAAATGGTGAAAAAATTGGGAAAAATAGAGAAAAAATGAAAAAATGGAAAGTGAAAAAAAAAGGGAAAAATGGTGAAAAAAAAGGGGAGAAACGGGGAAGAAAGGGTTAAAAATGGCGGTTTGGGGGCGGAGGTGGAGCGTGGACATGAAGGGGTTAAAAATGGTGAAAAATTGGGGAAAAAAATGGTGAAAACACGGAAAAAATATGGGGACAAATGGGAAAAATGGGGAAAAATGGGAAAAGATGAAAAATGGGAAAAATGAGAAAAAGTAAGGAAAGAATGGCGAAAAAATTGCGAAAAAAATTGGGAAAAATAGAGAAAAAATGAAAAAATGGAAA
>NW_005063483.1:0-917 GCF_000277835.1 Geospiza fortis | reverse complement strand
TTCTCAGCAGTGTCCAGTGACAGGACATGAGGCAAATCAAAACACATGAGATTCCATCTGACCACAAGATGGAAGAAGAAAACACTTTGTCTACTGTGAGAGGGGTCAAACACTGGAATGAGTTGTGCAGGAAGGTTGTAGAGATCTCAGAACTCACCCAATTGGACACTGTCTTGGACAACCTGCTCTGGCTGACCCAGCTTGAGCAGAGGAGATTGGGCTAATTGACCTCAAGAGGTGCCTTCGAATCCAAACAATTCTGTGATTATTCTGACATGGGCAAATTGAGCAAATCTGTTTCCTGTGTGGGCATTGGAAGTTTTATTATACAATGTTATTTGAGCAGTCTTGGCTACTTTAAAGTGAGGAAACATTTTCAAGAGGATGTTTAAACTGATGTGTTGGTACTCTGTGGTCATCTGGTTAACTTTTCTGCTTTTCCTTTTACATTGGTGAATCACAGCAGGTGTCTGAAAGCATCCAGGTACTTCAGATATCACACAGGATCTGCCTTGATCAGAATTTGAAATCTGTGATGCAGATAAAGGAACTGAGAAACAATGGGTGCTACAGTTTCTTTAAAGGACTTCAGCATTTTTAATTTTTCCTAAAATACAATTATTTCTAGTAGAAATTTCCTGTAAACTAACCATTTTTACTATATATGTGTGTGTATATATACACCTATATTTATACCTGCATATATATGTGTAAATGAAGACTTTTATATATATAATGAAGGAAGTACTTAAAAAAGCACCCATGTAGAGTCCTGCCTGCAATATTTTATCCTGGGGGAGCAGCCCTACCATGTTGCCAGAGTCTTTCTCAGATTCATCTTTACAGACTAAAGTTCTCAGCTTCATATGGACTCTGAAAGCCACATCTGGTCTGGTCATGGTGCATCCCCACACATC
>NW_005063482.1:0-918 GCF_000277835.1 Geospiza fortis | reverse complement strand
GATGAGCTCAAAGGTCTTTTCCAACCTCAGCAATTCTATTGATTTATGGCACAGCTTGAGCCAAAGTCACACGAGGATTGGGCGTCCAAAGGGCTTCATACCCGCCCAGAATTGTGGCAAAAAACCCCAACAACCCGACCAAACTTTCAAAGCCAACCTTTGTTCTTCAAGGATTGACGCCAAGGGGAATCTTTGTTTTCCAGCTGTAAATAAAGAGCGCAGGGCATTTCTGCTGACGAGAAGGGGATGCTGGAACAGTGCCTGAGTGAAGGCAGCACCGCAGGATTTCGGGAGGACCTCAGAACAAAGAGCTCTACCAGCAGCACAGGTGAAGCTCTGCCTGTTGAATCATTACCTTAATTTTTTTTGATGGCGTGCCAAGACTGTGTCAGTGGCACTTTTCATTATCCACTTCAGCAGCCCAGAACTCCTCGGTAATTATGCCCATCCACTCTTCTTTGACAGTGCTAACGAAGAGAACAAGGGCTGCTGATAGTACAGGGCTCCTTGTAGAGGATTCAAGGCAGCAGGCAATAATCTACATAGCAAAGCTGATGAGTTTGCACAGTGCCTTGCTGCAGGGAATGTGCATTTCTCTGGGAGGGAGCAAACAACTCAGACCTGGGAAGCAGGTGTGATGCAATGGCTTAAAAAGCCATTAAATACAGCTCTGACAGTCCCTGCTCTTGTCAAGCAAGCAAACAAGTCACCCTGTCTGCCTAAATCTCACTGGAAATGCTAAAAATCTCCTTCAGTCACCTTTCCCTCACCTCATAAACTCCCCTTTATCCATCTCCTTCACTCACCTTTTCCAATCTCCTTCCCTCACCTTTCCCCATCTCCTTCTCACTTTTCCCCATGTTCTTCTCTCACCTTTCTCCATCTCCCTCGCCCTCACCTTTCCCTCATTTCCTTCCC
>NW_005063481.1:0-918 GCF_000277835.1 Geospiza fortis | reverse complement strand
TAAACCTTAACCTGATGAAAAAAATGATAGAGGTCTCAGTCCTAACGGGCTGACTGAATGAGCATAAGGATACACTGGCATTGAGAATTTCAGAGTAGGGTCAGACTTTCTGAAAGAGAATTGAAAGGTCTTATTTGAAGTCCACTTGCTTGAAAGTAAATTGAAATCTACATCTCCCAAACAACATGCAAGCATACATCTAATTTGGAAAAGTAGAGCCACACACTCAGGCAATGTCTTTGCCTCCTGGTGGATCCATGTCATTTGGGAGTGTAAAGACAAGAATATTACAAAAACTCTTTCAATTGCTAGCTGCAGTATAATACTAAAAATAATCATATATTCAGATATCTGGACTATGAACTGTTCCTGGGGCTAATGCTTTGGAGGCTTTTTTCCTCATGGCTAAGACCTACGCATATTTTGGTAAGCCATCTGTCAAATGGAAGAATATTGAGCCCTTTCCAAACTGCAGGGATAGTAATTCCAGTAGTTAATAACAAAAGATGAAATAATACATACTGAGATAGACTAGCAGAGTAATTATTGCCTCTTAATAAAGCTAAAGTAGAGAATAATAGGCAACTTATTTAAAATGAAATTATATATTTTTCCACCAGTGACAGCCAGTTTCTGGACAATACCACCACAAATGAATCTGAGTACATTTGTCCACGTTCTCTTAAACATATAAATCATTGCTGACAATGATACTAACAATATAGTAGGAACATCCTCAATCTGCTTAATGGATGAAATTCAGTTTGTTCAGAGAGCCTGAATGGGTCTGGGCAAGAAATATGACCATTGCAATTTTAGATAATGAAATAACAAGGGATTCAGAATATGCTCAGAGAATGTATGCTCAAATTCCTCTTGAATCTGACATGCTACTAGTGAAATACTTCCTTTTTTTTT
>NW_005063480.1:0-918 GCF_000277835.1 Geospiza fortis | reverse complement strand
TGTCTCACACATTTAACCCTGGCCCTAGAGAAAAAAATAAAATACAACTCAACAGACATCGTTGCCCACTCCAGGATATTTTCATCCCTGGGGTGGTTGTGGGGCAGGGAACACCCCAAACCCTGTGTGTGTGGCTGGTGACAAGTGGGGTGTGGGGACAGCAGTGTCCTGCACCTGCAGGGATGGGGCAGGTGGCACCTTTGGACCCTGAGGTGACCCAACTGCATCAGCCATGGGGCTTTCCCTGGCTTAGGCCTCCCAGAGCTGTGTTTTGGGGGGCCTAAGGGGCTTTCTGGCCTTGCAGGGTGTTCCTGGCACAAGAGGCCTGGATGGCATGCCCGGGAAGGCTGGTGCAGGAGGAGAAAGGGGCACTCCTGGAGCAGCTGGGGCTGCTGGCCCACCTGGCCACCCGGTGAGTGCTGCTGGGAGCCCTCCCTGAGCCTCTCAGCAGGACAGGGATTGGGGGTTTTCCTGCAGCTGCACCTCTGGGGAGCCTCCTGAAGCACCTGCAGGAAGGGAAGGAAAAGGGAAGTGTTGCAAGGGGCATGAGGAGCTGGAGCATGGATTCCCTTCCCATGGCCACATGTGGTGTGTCAGGACATCCCAGACCCCCCTCGGGAGCTGCAAAGGCTCCTGAGCTCGGGCCAAGCCCCTCTGCTGATGTGGGCTGTTTGTTCTCAGGGCCAGGAAGGTCCAAATGGACGTGAAGGACCTACAGGGATGAGAGGAGACAAGGTGAGCACAAAGGAGAGGATTTGGTTTCCCTGGGAGCTGCCCAGAGCCTCGGGCTCACCCCACTGACCTCCCCGGGGCTGGCGGGGGGCAGCACTGCTCCCAGCTTGGCCCCATCACTGTGGGATGGGGATGTGCATCTCGGGGGAGCTGCAGAGACCGAGAACCAACACGGCTGCTTGTCCT
>NW_005063479.1:0-918 GCF_000277835.1 Geospiza fortis | reverse complement strand
AAAAAACAAAAATTACAGAAGCCAAAGGATCTACCTTTTAAACACCCTTTCTTTTTAGATCAGACTACAGTTATGCTTAGACTAGTATTTACTAAGCTAACTGTTCAATTCTAAAAGAACACAGTCCAGAAAAACAGGAAAGTTACTCAGCTGGATGTGGACAATTTTATTCATGTCAATGGAAACTGAACTGTTTCAAGTTAAGCACCAGATTAAGTACTTAATCAGAGCTAAAATTCATCCAATTTCTATAAGAAAAAAAATCCCATTTCAGAGCAACTAAAGCAATACATTGTATCAGTTTCCCTTTTGAAATATAGACAGTTATTGCAATTTGTGAACACAGACACCTCCCTGGCTGAATCACCAAAATGCCTGGAAATGTACAACAGCGTTCAGGTTGTGATATTTGCTGTAAAATGAAAGAACGTGACTTCACCCAAGTACTCTGTTATCCTGGTGTAATGCTACTCCCTGGAGTACAGTTCCAAGTGCTTTTTTAGTATAGTGTGAATGACTCAGACAAAAGGTTTTTTCTTTCTGTTCTCCCTGAGTGACCAATGTGCAGGAAGAGGAAAACGCTGCGTTTCACAAGGGAAGTTTTCCTGTGTCTCACTGAACTTGTCAGACCTTCCTCCTCTGCTTTCCAGTTCTGCAATACTTGTCCTGACAGCCAAGAATGGCCTTGGTCAGACTAAAAAGAGATTATCGGACTAGCAGATACACAGAGCAATGAGCCAGTGTTGGACCACCTCGTGACAGTTCCTTCACTGCAGAAATCACTTCAGAGCCCACACGAGGCTGGTCTAGGATGCAGCTCTGTCATCAGTGCAGCCTCTGAAAGCCTTGCTGATGTGAATCAGGCTGAGAGCTGTGGGAAGGAAGAGTCATCTCTTGATAACCAGTGCACAAAGATCT
>NW_005063478.1:0-918 GCF_000277835.1 Geospiza fortis | reverse complement strand
TTTTTTTTCTTTTTAAATTGAGAGGAGCTGAAGCCATAAATTGTGCCTGATGAATAGAGCAGTAATAGAGTAACAGTTGAGAAAATTAACGCACCAAGGTCAAATGACGTGGATGAAGACACAAAGAAAAACCAGTATAGATGGAACATGAGGATTCCTTGATCCTGTCCCTCCTCTCTGATGGATGAAGGATCTCTCTGTCTCATCCATTTGATGCTAGAGCAGGCTGCCTTTGGTGCTGTGGATGTGATTATGCTGTTTTGGGAGCTGTGTTCAGAGCTGAGTGCTCTGGGAGGGATGCAGCTCTCCAGGACCCATTTGGGCAGGACAGGGATTTGTGCCAGGCACTCACTCAGGAGGCAGAGGGAACATTCCCTGGGTGCCTCTGCTCAATTCCTCAGGCTCTGCAACAGCACAGAGCTGTGAGAGCCCAAATATCATCCTGAGCCTGAAATAATGGAATGGATGCATGGCTGCAATCACCCAGCAGGGCAAATAGTCAAAACCTTGCCCCAGCACAGCCGGAGTGTAATTTCCTGAGGTTTGCTCATTGCCCAGCAATGATTTTGTGAGAGGAGCAAAGTGCTGAATTCGATGAATCTTAAGTACCTTAATTTCAATGCAACCTTTGTGTATTTTTTTAATTACTGAATTCAGCCCAGTAATCAATCCTACAGCGTGTGTGCCTACCACTTAAAAAGTGAACCAAAGAAGGGGAAAAAAATCAGTATCTTGTGCTTTGCCATCAGAATTGTCCATATTTCCACATATAATCTAAAACCTATGGGTAAAGCAGGCATCTGATTCACCAGAATTAATTGTGTAAGATTTGTAATTCATGACTGTGTATTGGAGGAACTTTAAACTGAATTTTTTCTTCTCATTTCAGTAAATGTTCCATCAGATTCTACCTGAAAA
>NW_005063477.1:0-918 GCF_000277835.1 Geospiza fortis | reverse complement strand
GGGATTTTTTTAGGATTTTTTGGGGACTTTGGGGATTTTTTGGGTTATTTTCGGGGATTTTGTTCTGGCGTTTTTCGAGGTTTTTATGGGAATTTTGGGGATTCTGAAGGAGGATTTTTCAGAATATTTTCCTGAGTTTTTGACACTTTAATTTGATCTTTTTGGCCACATTTTAAATGATTTTTTGGTTGATTTTGGAGGAATATTTGGGATGATTTTTAGGAATATTTTTTTAATTTCTTAGGAATATTTTGGGTGATTTTAGGGAATATTTGGGTGATTTTTTGGGAATATTTGGGTGATTTTTGGGGAATATTTGGGTGATTTTTGGGAATTTTTTGGGTGATTTCTTGGGACTATTTTGCTGACTTTTTGAGGGATTTTTTGGGAATTTTTGGGAAGATTTTGGCTGATTTTTTTGGGAATATTTAGGTGACTCTTGGGAATATTTTCCTCATTTTTAAGGAATATTTTGGCCGATTTTTGGAGATATTTGGGTGATTTTTGGGCGATATTTTTTCCGATTTTTTGGGGATATTCTGGGTGATTTCTGTGAATTTCAAGCTGACTTTTCAGGAATATTTGGGGGGGGGGTTTTGGGAAAATGTGGGTGATTTTTTGGGAATATTGTGGGTACCTTTTGGGGAATATTTGGGGTGAATTTTGGGAATATTTTTATGACGTTTGGAGAAAAATTTCGATGATTTTCTGGGAATATTTGAAGCGATTTCTTGGGAATATTTGGGTGGATATTTTGGAAATATTTGGCTGATTTTGGGGCTATTTTGCAGATATTTGGGGGAATATTTTGGTTTATTTTGGGAGATATTTGGCTGATTTGGGGGGAATCTTTTGGCTGATTTTTGGTGCTATTTGGGTGATTTTTTGGGGCTATTTCAGGTGATTTGGGGAATTTTT
>NW_005063476.1:0-918 GCF_000277835.1 Geospiza fortis | reverse complement strand
GTTTTTTTCTCCTTGGCTAAATTCATGCACAGCAATTGTACAAAACTGTAGCATTTTTACAAGGTATCTTAACACTCTCACAAGCCCAGATGCCATCTGTAGGTGAAACCAGAGGGTAGGAGAAAGAGATTCTGGTATTTTTAAGGTAATACATTGAGACATAAAGAAGTTTTTCAAATGTTCAAGATCACCTTAAAGATCACCTAATATAACAAATAACTTGTTAGAAAAGCTGGACTCTCACACTGAAGACATTATGTGTTGTACATGCAATGGAGCAGAATAAATGGCAACATTTTTCATAAATGAAATATATTTTCCTTTTGAGGTTAGACCACCATTCATTTTAATTTAATCAATTTAATTAAATGGAAATAGTGGCATAATCCCTCAGGGAGTGTGTGCTTTGCTTATGAAGTATTCCATCAAAAATATTTGAAATCTGAGCATTTTTCCCTAAGTAGACGTGAAGAGCATATTTAAATATGACCTCCCAGAGCTAATGTGATTTCCTGGCTGTGTCAAAATGGCAGGTTTTGTTGAGCAGAGACAGGATGAAAACAACGGCCACAGTAAATTTATTTGCATATAAAGTTCTTTTATAATTGTATATCGTAATTTCAGATTGATTTACAGGATACTTTCTTGCCTAAATGACGCAGTAAGCATTACCTTAGGAAAATATTTTAAATTTCCTTGAGATCGATTTATTGTGGAAGAGAGGATAAAGTTCTCGGAGTACCATTTGCTTGTAATTCAGCAAATTATTATGCAATTTGGCTGCTATTTTCTATAATGATACAAAAGTCTAAAGATAACATTTTCTACTTTAGCGGTTGTTGGTTGGGATGTCAAAATTGTAATTCATGGTACTTAGAGGCTGTTAGTAAAGAGTGATGATGTTTTTAATTTTTTTTT
>NW_005063475.1:0-918 GCF_000277835.1 Geospiza fortis | reverse complement strand
TTTTTTTTTTCTTAAACCTGACAGCAAGCACCTATTCTTCAACACCATGTTTGATCTTGCGCATAGAAGTAGTTCAGGTGATAGATTAGTTACTGGGGCAGTGAAATGAATGAAATCTTTGCTGTTTAGTTTCATGATAACAGGGATATGGCCAAAGGGGAAGTGGAGTCTGAATGGAAAAACAGAACATCATGCAGTTACAGCAACAATTGTGTTATATATTGATTTGGAATCCATTGTTTCTTTAGATCCCCACACATAGAATTCTCTTCCAGCTCTTGCTCCAGGGTCTGGGATTTAATGAGTCTCTCAGATGAGTGCTTCGTTCCTGCTTCTCACAAACTCTACTTCAGACTTTGAAAACTCAGGGATATATTCTTGCAGTGTCTTACCTTCAGCTAAGTTTTTCAAGCTCTTCTGTGTAGACATCATGACTAGCGGCAGAACATTTGAAAACCACAGTCTGAGACTCCAGAAGATGATTTCAGAGTGAGGAACAGTTTGCCATGCAAATTCTAGTGCGGGGCTAAGCTTTGCAGTATTCCATTCAATGGTTTTGTTTGCAGCTTCTTGAAGTTATTAGGGAGACTTCAGGTGACTTCTGCAGACTGTGTCTCAGGCCTGTGTATATTAGCTACCTGTATGAGTGACCAAACTTGTGTTAATACTAGATACCCTCATCATTTGCAGTGTTTTATAATGATTGACTCATTGGTTAAGTTAAATCTAAATCTAAACTTACTTATTGTAACATCTTAATTGAAGAATTAAAAAAAAAGGAAAACCCAATTGAAGCAACAGCTACTGTTAAAACTCAAGAATAATTTTCAGGAAAGGTTTTTAAAAAAACTACACTCATGTTAGAACTGACTTCTGATTTTTCTTTCTTCTTGAAAATATAGCTTCCTTTTCAAACTT
>NW_005063474.1:0-918 GCF_000277835.1 Geospiza fortis | reverse complement strand
AAAAAAAACCCCAAGTTCACTTGAGTGTGTAAAACCCCCAGACCTAGAAATGCGTGTCAGCTTTTTAAACTGTACTTGTCTTTGTGTTTTAAGAAGTGTACAAGGATTAAAAGGATTTAATGTATTGTATCTAGCAAGTATAGGTCTACATAATATCTTGGTGCTGATAGGTTTTTTTTCTTGATATATTTACTTTCTTGGTTAAACTGTATTTCATTCCTGGTAAAATTAGTTTAGTTAAATGGATTCAGGCTGGTTAGAAACAAGGTGATCTCTAAGTCAGTCACCTGGTATTTACAGTTCATAAAGGTAGAGATAAGTGTTTTGCTTTCAGCTTTGCATCTAGGTTGTCAGTTAACCAATTTTACTTTACTGGAGAGCTTAAAAATCCATTCTTTTACTCTCTCAGGCTGATTCCATGAAATAAGTTTCTGATATTTCTTCCATTGTGACAGAAATAGAAAGGTGATACTTGGTCATACTTGAATAGAGGATGCACATGTTGCATCTTGTCCTGGTGCTTGGTGAGAGTGGTTGGGCCGTCACTGTTGAACAAATGATGTTCTTTTGAAAGTTTGGACAATCATTTTGATACAGAAAGATCAGCATGGGTAGTTTTTAAGATTCAGAACAGTTACTGAGTTTTCATATGGCTATTTAGACTTACACATCTTATCAAGCTTCTCAATGGGATTTTTGAACCCCTTGTTTCAATCCATATGGTTGCATGTTTTTTACTAGCTCTCTGTAGAAGCAGTCTGAACAAATAGCTGTGCATTGTGCTGTTCTGCAGAGTTTTGTGTTAGTTCACAAAAATTCCACAAATACATAATTAAAGAAATTAAATACTTGAGTGCCACTAGCTTTAAGTAACTTTCCTTCCCAGCTGCAGTTTCTTTGCATCTTCTGACACTGACT
>NW_005063473.1:0-918 GCF_000277835.1 Geospiza fortis | reverse complement strand
TTGTGAAGCACTTTAATAGTTATGTGTGTTTAGTGAATTTGAACTGGGAAGGGCTATTATGCTTGGCCATAATATAAAAGTAAATTGTAACTTTTTTTAATCCAGAAAACCACTTGAGCTATTAATATTGGTCTTTATGGACCCCAACAGAGGTGTGGAAATCTCATTAGGAATGTAAATGTCAGGTAGGACACTTAAAAACCTCATTATGGAGAAGAACCCAAGTACCAAAAGTGACATAAATTACTGCCCAACCTGAATATTGCAGAAGAGCAATCCTGCAGAGCTCTGTTATGTCGTTTGATTGGAAGGACAATTACTACCAGCTTTATCTTGATATAATGAAGATGAAATGTACATTTAACTAGATTTGTGCTTAAACTGACTAAAAAGAAAGTAAGGTAGAGAAATGTAATAAGTCTCTTTAAATATTGAATAAATCTCTTAGGGTAATAAAATCCTTTTGTAGGAGTTTTGTGTACTTTAATGGTTTATCTGTTCATAGTAGTGCTTCAGATTGGCATGTGGTAGAGAATTACATGGATATGTCTATTTCAAATCTGAAATTTAGCACTGCTCACCAATAGCTCCTTTCTTAATATAAAGTTAGCTATTAATTCTGTTGGTCTCCATAGTTTTGGTTGTCCAACACTTCCCTTGGCTTTGGGATGGAGAAGATGGGCTTTGCCTGGCAAGAGCATGAGCCAATACCAGGTGATAGTCACAATGTCTCATCCAATGTCTTGTGCAGAGGGTTGGGCTGGCACCATCACGCATCTTTAAGTGATTTCAAAGCCAAATGGCAAGAAGTTAGATGTTGTTGTTGGAAGATGAACACTCATGACCTGTTGCTGTAGTGACGGAGATTGGATGGTTTGGTAGGAGGAAAGATAAAATGTGGAGGGATAGAATGTAAGA
>NW_005063472.1:0-919 GCF_000277835.1 Geospiza fortis | reverse complement strand
TTAGGCACTTGCCATGTCCTGGACCAGCCTGAATTGCAATGTTAACACAATGGTTGCCAGTTTGCTCCATGGTAGAACCTTGTACTGTCTATAAGATCAAGACTGGAACAGTGTTGCTTGAGAGAGAATTCTCTCTGCAGCCCCTCAAAAAAAGATTTCCTTTTGAAAAGGCAGGAGCTTTCATGTGACAATGAATTTCTCCCGTGCTATCCAGGCATCAAAAGAAAAGGGAAGCAGAGCACAGTCCCTAGTAGCACAGTGCTGAAAGAAGACTGTTTCTTTTTACTTAACAAAACAAACCAAGAAAAGGGCAAATATGCCTACATACCATTTCCCTGTCTTCCATCCCTTCTGTTTGTTGGCAGCTGCTGAGCTTTGTTCCCTTTCCTCTGGGAAGGGGAACTCCCTCCTGCTTGCTTAGTGCAGGTCAGACCTGGTTGGCCCCTCATGTCCCTGCCAGCTGAGCTGATTGTACAGAGAGGGGGGGATGCTGTCACTTTGTGCTTGCTCTTTGTCCAGGGACTCTGTGCCTGTGGCTAACGTGTCATTTCCAAACCTTTAGACAAACCACTGACCAACATGAAGATCCTGATTGTTGGGAAGCTGTCAAAGAACAAGGAGGAGGTGAAAAGCATCGTGGAGGACCTGGGAGGAAAGATGACCACAACAGCCAACAAGGCCACGCTGTGCATCAGCACCCAGAGTGAGCAGCCGTGCTGTGGTTCCTGGCAGCAGTCCTAACAGAGCTGAGCAGATTACAGAGGACACTTGTCCTCAGAGCTGTCTGGGGATCAGTGTTTGGATTAGGGGGAGTGTTTTGTGTGCACACATGGCCTGAAAAGTAGGCAGATGTGTGCTGTTTGAGTTTTGCTTACCCAGCCAGTTAACCTGGCAGGCTGAGCCTTCAGGCTCTTGTGGG
>NW_005063471.1:0-919 GCF_000277835.1 Geospiza fortis | reverse complement strand
GCACAGCACCATCCCCAAGAGTCACAGGAGGAGCTCTCCCATGTTTTTGTTTCTCCTGTCTTGATTGGATAAATGAGCTAGTTTAAACAGGATCTTCAGACACCTCTGCTGGGAGCTGACAGGGTTGATATGCTGGGTTAATAGTCTAAGATTTAATCTAAATATTGCATCATGGGATTACACCCCAGGAGGTGCAAATGACTCGTTTTCAACATGGCTTCACTTACATGACCTGTGCCCTGGCAACGCCTCATCAGGTACCTGGGGGTGTTTTACTCCTTATTCATATCTTTGACTCAGTCTGTGAAACACAGCCTGCTGCTCAACTGCAGAGTCTAAAGAATGGTTTGAGTTCAAACCAGCTTTAGGCTGATTAACACTTCTGAATTGCTTCTTTCTTGTGACATGTACCAATTAGCTGAATTACCATGATGTTTTCTGGTGTCTGTGTTGCTTCCATGAGCACAGATTTTTGTGTTAAGCACTTTCACTGTTACCTGGGGAGCAAAGCACAAGTGTGTCCCTTGCATGTGGCTAAGCTGTTGGGCAAAACCTAGCCATGAAAGCCTATGGAGCTGAGATGAGCCCTTCTGCCTGCAAAAGGATGCCTCACTGCATCTCCTGCTGTGCAGACATGTGTGGATCTTCCTCCACAGAGGAGTGATTTTGTCAGCTCACTGGAGGTTAAGTGTATTCAGTAGAGTTCGGTAAAAACCAATGTAGTTGGTGGTACTGTTCCCACGGCTATCAAGCTGTACTCCCTGTGGGTGGTCCAGCAAGGCAGACAGGCTCAAAATGTTTGGAAATATGTACACAATTCAGGACCCTGAAGCTGGCCAACATGGCTGTCTGTCCTACAAGAGTATTGGGTGCCAAAAAAAATTGGGTATTCAGCTTTATCCAGCCCATCATGTTTTTC
>NW_005063470.1:0-919 GCF_000277835.1 Geospiza fortis | reverse complement strand
TTTTTTTGTTTTCTTTCATGTTTTAATTGAGTTTATTCTCAATTTACCCATTGAGTTTACGCTTAATAAATTAAACAACATTTGTATTGGTGAGAACAAGCACTTTCTACATTTACTTACTGGAAGATTTTAGCTTATCTATATGATCAGATAACTCTTCTGCTACAGATTTGCTATTTCTAATAGTGATCATGCATGTGCAAGATCCAATAACACAGTGACTGATGTTGTCATTTCAACATTTGCTGTTTCTTTGTAAGACCTCAAAAAAGTACTTTAAAAAAATCAGATCTTTCTTGTACCAAGATATGTAACTTATCAAAATATGTAAAAGTTCCTTCTTGAAGGAATAGACAGTTTCATGGAACCAAAATAACAAGGGCATGTGGAAAGATGGCTGTAGAGCTACAGTGAGAAAAGTACTTGTCCAACATTATAAGAAGTACTCCAGATTTCTCAAGAGCCTCAAATCTAGACCCTTAGATCATCTTTATTCCTCCTCCTGGAAGGTGATCATTTTCACCTAAACAGATCAACCATTTCTCAGACTATATGCCAGATGTTACAGTAACATAGAGCTCATACAGAGTTTCTAAACATTCTACCTTCACTTCTCACAGTAACTAAACCAGCCAATTGATTCCTATTGTTATTTGTGCATTAAGCATCCTTCCATCAGTGCTTTCTGTTCAAGAAAAATGATCAAATCAGTTATATCCTTTCAAATGGCATTTGGATGACTGTGGCCCAGTCAATGGTTAAGCAACCAGTATTTAACTGGTCATGTCAGTGGGTCCAGGCAGCAGGAAAGCTTGAAAGAAGACTTTGAACAAGAATAAATGACAATATTATGTACAGTGATCTAGCCTGAAAGGCTGAGATGATGAAATCCAGTGCATGGATGGATGGATGGATGGAT
>NW_005063469.1:0-919 GCF_000277835.1 Geospiza fortis | reverse complement strand
AAAAACCACAGCAGTCAGTAATGCCTAGAAAATTCCTATGCTGCTCAGAGTAGACTCTACTTTTCCATTTAACCTCAAATCTGTCATTCCACTGTTTTCCTCAGGACTGACTTCAGGTTAGTAGTTGCCTTGGTCACCTCTTTAAAAACACCAGAACTGCAACCAATTCACAATCTTTTGGAATTTCACCTTTTTTTAAAGTGTGATGAATTTTACCGGGTGTGATTCAAAGGACTCTTCATCTTATCTGTTGCAGACAAATGGCAATTTTTCCTTCAGACTTGGTGATTCAAAATTCTTTAGTTTGAACAAACGCATCCTTGTACCTATTCTGTTGAGATTATCAATTTCCAATGCCATATTTCCAACATCATATTTCAAAACTATGTCGCTGTGATCAATGGAATAAGCTTCTTTTTGTTAATTACATAGGTTTTTAATCCCTCATTTGCTTTTCTTATTGGTATTTCACGTCTTGCTTTAAAAACCCTTATCAGTTGCTCTTATACTTCATAATTTGCGCTCTAAAATATTATAAACATCATCTCAATATATTTGTCTGTGTTGCACTGCAGCATCTACACCTTTTTTAAAGGGATGTCATGTAAGATAACATCTTGTGCAGCGGGTTTGGTGGTGTGGTGGCTTTTTTCACATCTGTGGAACTGTGACTTCTTGGCCCCCTTTCAAAGCTTTCCAGCTTTTACACATCCTACAATACATCTGTGCTCCCAACCATGTCAAAATTTATTTGCTGGAATGATTCCAAATCTGTAACTCCCTGATCAAGGTGATACCCTGTTGTACAAGGAAATCTGCAAGCAGAGTACAATCAATGACACCTGGGAAACTCATAAATTTTTACACGTTGAAATTGGTTTCATAATAAAGATTTCATAAAGGTTTGCTTTTGAAGAAC
>NW_005063468.1:0-919 GCF_000277835.1 Geospiza fortis | reverse complement strand
TTTTTTTTTTGTTTTGTTTTTGAATCTGTTTTTCTGAGCATGAGAGATTGCACGTGTAAAAGAGCAGCAGTTCTCAGACACCATGGAGAGCTGTGTCTGAGGCTCATCCTTCATAGCGCTCTGTGTAACCTGTGCTATTGCTGGTAGTGGAGTATATCAACATTTGCAGCCACACAAGGATCAAGGCCTTTATGAGGGTGATGTATCTGTATGCTACAAGTCTTGGGAGCATGTCATTAAAAAAAAAATTAAAATGCAGTGCCAGAGATCTCTTAAGATTTATTGCATCATTATCTCCCATGAAACAGTAAGACTGTCCTGGTATGACTGAACAAAAACAATAATGTGAGAGTATCATTATTTATTTTGTCGACCTGCTGATTATCCCTAGACATTTCCAGAAGCAGAGGCATCCTCAGCAGTGAGGTCTTTTGTTTCACATAGTTTCAAATACAGTCATTTCAAGGAGGGAAGCTGGATCTACATCACGTTTTCTTCTTCAGTGTGTTCCATAGATGGGATGTGTTCATCTCCGAGTTACTGAGACTCTGTAAGTGGGTATGGTTTCTCCTCCTGGCTTCTGTTTGCTTCTATAAAACCTGGCAGATAAGCCCTTGAGCAGTTGACTTGGAAGTTTACACTGAAGAAATATAAAGACTGGTCCCTTTCCTTATTGACCTGGAGGAGGAATGAGCTCCATACAAAATATACCCTCTCTTCTCAGTGTAATGAATCAGCAATTAGAGCTGTCCATAGAACCTGGAGACTGCCCAGCTCAAGATCCAGCCCATGACATAATGCTGTTCCATCTACAGTCATAGGTTTATTTTTTGGGGGTCATTACTAAGGAGTAATAATAAAGTGCTAATGTAATTCAAGAACTGTCTGGACACTGCTTGAGTAGGGAGATTGGACCAGA
>NW_005063467.1:0-919 GCF_000277835.1 Geospiza fortis | reverse complement strand
GTTTTGCATTGAAATAGGAGCTTCCTGTCATCTGTTTGTTATGATCTGGATTCTCCTCTCAACTGTAGTTCAAACAAAAGTGAACATCACTGAACGCAATAAAACCACAAATAGATTTTATGGCATTGAAAACTGTAGTCTGTATTTCTTCCTTTCACTAAGACTGATTACCAGCTTCAGAAGTTAGTAGTTCTGGAAAGGTCAAATGAAACATGGAAGAGGAACCAAGGTAATTGAGAATGGGAGAAAGATGAGAAAGGCAGAAAGAGATAATGTGATGTGTTCACCTTCAGTTTTTGTGACGTCTATGAGGAAAGAGAAAAAAAAGCAAGAGAATGCTGTAAAAAAATCAGCAGTAACTCAGTAGTCATACAGAAAACACTTTCTGAAGGCGTACCTCAGCTCCTAAAGATGTCTGTTTTGGCTTGATATCATATGATAGATCAATCATAATAAGTCTTTTCATCTTCAGAAGCCTTAAATGTTGTGACAGTAAATGTTTGTGGGCTTTGTTAAGACTGGACTCAGATGAACAAAATGTTGCTGTTATGAATATCTAGTGTTCTCTAATGTTACTTCAACACAATAGACCAATTCCACCATAGGGCTTTGTGTTATCTCTGGTTCACTACTAAGAAATTAGGTCAGACTATTAAAAATAACCATCTGCCCAGTGGGGATCTGTCTATAGGACCAGCTCTTTACATCAAAGAGCTTTATTCCTTGTCACATTTGGATTTTGTACTGCTAAAGAAATATGTCAGGAAAACAGCATTTTGAGGAATTTGGAAGATGTTTAATACATGGTTATTCTCATAACTCATTTAATAATTTAGGGATGTTGGCTGAATAATCTGTTGTTTTATAAAGAAATAAAATCATGAAGAGTGCTTTATTGAACAAACAAAGTTGGTAACAT
>NW_005063466.1:0-919 GCF_000277835.1 Geospiza fortis | reverse complement strand
AAGGCCCACCTGAGTCCTTTTGGGTCTCTGAAATACCTGCTTTGGAGGAAGTCTATGCCCAAAATACATGGGGCCTCTGGGCCAGTCACAATAGGGTGTTTCTTCCACTCATTTCCAGCCAGGCTCACATCAGTTCCCACCAAAGTAAAATCTTGTGATTTCCCCCTGTCACACCAGCAATAGAAACCGATTCTGTCCCCTCTGCAGTAGGACTCCTGTGGGTGGAAGAGCAACAGGTACCTATTGTCACTTCCACAGTGCATCGCCGACAGTATAGAACAACACAAGATGCTGTGATTCCCATCTACAAGACGATCTGTGTGCTGGAGGGCCATGGGGTGGTCAGCAAAACCCATTCACCCTTCAACAGCCCGCTTTGACCTGTGTGCAAATCTGAAGGAGAATGGAGATTGACTGTGGACTCTCAGACCTTAAATGAAGGGATCCTACCATTGAGTGCTGCTGTGCTGGACATGCTGGAGCTCCAGTACGAGCTTGAGTCCAAGGCAGCAAAGTGGTATGCCACTATCGACATTGCCAATACATTTTTCTCCATTCCTTTGGCAGCAGAATGCAGGCCTCAGTTTGCCTTCATGTGGAGGGGAGTGCAGTATAGCTGGAACTGATTGCCCCAGGGGTGGAAACACAGTCCCACCATCTGCCATGGACTGATCCAGACTGCACTGGAAAAGAGTGAGGCTCCAGAACATCGGCAGTATATTGATGACATCTGTAGTAGACTCCATGGACATAGGTAAAGCCCCATGGAGAATTGAATAATAGGAATGCTGAGACAGCAACATTAGTTCCTGTCTCCCTGACCTCTGCCCCAAAGCTTATCCCTGTAACCCTATAGGCTATGTCACTTTAACCCTTAATATTGGTCAAATCCGGATCCCCCTGAAACCTATAAAAGGGG
>NW_005063465.1:0-919 GCF_000277835.1 Geospiza fortis | reverse complement strand
TTTGAGTTTCACCATTGTATTTTTTGTGCTTAGCCTCTTGTTATGCAAGCACAAATACATTATTAGGGAACTGGGCACAAGCTATCTAAAATGAGATAATATGTTTTAGCCATTAATATGCTTGTATTATTTATTATACTTTTCCTCAAATTAGTAGGTAAAAGAGTTTTGAAATTCAGATTATTTTGCAGCAAGTCAGGAAATTACATCATCTCCATGGAAATATTAATTCCAGGTTTCCATCACTCCTCTGCTTATATGGGGGAAGGGGAGAAGGAGAGGAAGTTGTCAATGAGACAATTAACACAAAATGAGGCTTAGCTGAGATCTAATCTTCACCAGAAAAACCATTCTTCTTGCTGATTAAACAATCAACTCTGCTGCTAAGGAAATAGCACAAATTTTACACAACTATCAAAAGAGAATGAAGACTAAGCTAATTATTATAACTCAACAGCAAATTGCCAAGAAGTTTCCAATCATTTAGGAGCAGCTCTTACTCACACTTTGGGGTTAGCATGTCCCAGCTGTAATTTACCACTGAAATGATACACAGATGTCAGTAATTCCAGGCTTAGGCACAGTCCCTGCAGGAGAACAAGAGGGAATACAATTTATTATTTCACTTCATAACTATAGTTAGAAATGTTTAAGAAAAATACATACATGTACACTGGCAGTTACAGCTCCTTTAAATTAGGAATAGTCCCTGTGGTTGGACTATCCCAGGAAACCTAGTAATTGCTTGCCTTACATGACTATTATCATCTTGTGGCTGATTAGTGCAACAAAATTATAACAGCAATCAGGGAAATTCAGCAGCTGGGGTGGTGAATGTGGTGCATGGCTTTCCACTGTTCATAAAAAAAAATTTATTTATTTGACATATCACCCTTAGGCTGGACATGACATACACACA
>NW_005063464.1:0-919 GCF_000277835.1 Geospiza fortis | reverse complement strand
CCCACCATAAGAAATAAAACCCCGGGAAATAAAAGGCAGGTAGGTCAATAAATTAAACTAGAGAAGAGAAGAAATGAAAAAGAAAAGGACCTCTATTAGTAAATACTTAGAGTTGGCCAAAACACTCTACACAGTACCCTCTTCCTGTCTGCCTTTGTCTTCATATCATGGTTGAGAAGGAATGGGATCTCTAATCACCAAATTTTAATATCAGTTTGGATGAGAAAGAATTATTTATTCTTTATTTTTTGTTTTAGTATAAGAACTCAACATACAAATGGTTGAATTCCCCACTGACTGCATTAGTTCATGATGGCAGGCATGTCTTTTTCAGAAACAATCTCTCCAAGTATATTTGAAAGTAGGAGATGAAACTTAATAACTTTACAGACCGAAAGTTTACATTATAGGGTGGTGTTCTAAAGCCCTACAGTAAATGCTGTAATAAAATTTGGTGTCATAGTATTTCTCAAAGCTGGGAGAGGACAGAAGTTTTAGGCATTTTAGGGTTAAAAAGGGCTGGCAGAATTAAAGTAAATCATAGACAAAGGGGCCAAATATTTTTCAGACATGTCAACATGTAACTGATGAACACTTAATCCTTCAGTAACAAGTTAACCTGCTGCTCTGTTCTAGCCATGAGAAATGTCACCATGAGGAGTTCCCCCACTTGTCATTTGGACTGTGTCAACCTGTTCTAATGAATTTGCTTCAAAGCCCAAACTAGTTTACATACTGAAGCACTAAACAAGCTAATTTTCACTCTCAGCTGCAAACATTTTATTCTCAAATCATTCTTCCCTTATCACCTCTCTTTCTTAAATGCTTTCCCAGAGACTGATGTCTAGTGGGAAATATTTTGCATTGAGGAAACTACCAATGGATGAAGGAGGGAGAAGAGTCAGATTAAAAAAAAAAA
>NW_005063463.1:0-919 GCF_000277835.1 Geospiza fortis | reverse complement strand
AAAAAAAATCTGATGAGTATCAAATGAGCAGAGGAAAATAGGTATTTACTCTGTAGAATTGAGTTGTTCTTGGCAATTGAACAATTTTTCATTGAAGCAGTAGATGATTAATCCTGCTTTTTACAAGTTTTCCTCCAATGTAGATGTAAAAAAAGATAACAGCAGGCTGGAAAACTGAGCAAAGATGCACTATTTGAGCCATAGCCCAAAGCCTTGACATTTTCCTGGTATCTGCTTCCTCTGTGAGAGGATTTCTATCCCACCTGAAGTCATTACTCCTCCCTGGGAATCCCAGCAGAACATGGAAAGCCATTTCTTTCTTGGAAGGATTTTCTTCACTACATTGCAGCCAGGCTGTAGTTGTGCAACAGCATTTCTGTGACCAGTCTAATGTCCATATTTTGATTTTACTGAAGGGCAGGTTTCCTCTGGTCCTAAATTTGACCACAACATTCAAGGCTTCAATTGCAGTTCAATTCTTCCTCCATGGACTTCTTTATATAGGTTGAATGCTTGATAGAGAGATCTTAGTTCCTTAAAGTGTATTTGAGCAAAATACAACATACAACTTATTCTATGTCCTAAAGGTTCAAGGATTCATTTTACTCCTAGCTGAGTTGTGGAAACCATTCACCCCATATCAGCAACCCTGACACCTCTCCCTCCCACACAAAGCACAGTTTCTTTTGCTCTTGAAGTGCTCTGATTCTGTACTCCTGTGCCAGGGGACATTGCTGCTTTTTTATGTGACCCTGGGGCTGGTGGTATGTGGCACAGTGTCCTACCTAGGCTTGAGTGTCAAAACAGTTTTGTCTCTTTCAGGTGTTTAAAATTTTGCATAAGTTGTCAACAATATTTATCTTACAGGCTGTCTCTCTGCTGGGCAACATCCTGCTTGTCATGGTTTGACACTGGCACA
>NW_005063462.1:0-920 GCF_000277835.1 Geospiza fortis | reverse complement strand
TTCCCATTCTCCACACTACTCAGGATTCTCCACGCCTGGATCTACTTCTGGGTCAGGGGTCTCATCAGCTGCTCTGGACATCTCAGCCCTCATTCTAGAGAAACTGCAGACTGTATAGAGGAAGCTTACTAGATGAAATACTAGGAAAGTGGTCTCTTTAACATTCAGGGGAAATGGAACATTCTTAAAAAGTGACATAACAGATTCAAAGGAGAAGTAGAAAAGGAAAGGCTTGAAAGCCTCATCCCCTGCTCCTCCTCTAACAAACTGGGTGCAATTACTAATAAATCTCCAAAACATACTACTGGAACTGGGACACAGGGTAGGACAAAGAAACCATAAACCATACATATCTTGAACAGACTTTGGTACCTTTGTAAACTCCCTATAAATCATTATCACCGAGCCCAGCACAATAGCTATTCTAATCCGTGCCCCTCAACTCTAAAAACTATGTGGTAGGGACAATACTGGAGCTATTTCTGGATAAGAAAATAATCATAGTGATCAGAAAGGTATTACAACTTCAAAAAAGCCTAGAGACCAGAACCACATGAAGGTCTTCACCCCAAGAGACATTACGAATTCAAGCAACATGGTTACTGACTGCTTTAACCCACTACAGAGCAAGCACAACCAACATGCAATCAATAAAGGTTTTTTCCACTTTCTTGGGCCCCACATTGGGCGCCAATAAATGTATTTGTCCTGGTTCAGGGCAAATTTGGGAGAGAACCCCCAAAGGGGTTCTTCTAGAAAGCAGATTCAATCTGCCCCTCCCCCAACTGGTTTGGGAAAAAATACTTCTTTGGCAAAAAGTGGAAAAAACTGTTCATTAAATAATAAAACCTATTGCCGCTCTAAAAGAGAGATAAACTCAGAAAGTCCCTTCTGTGGGCTGTAGCTTGGTTCACTCAGTC
>NW_005063461.1:0-920 GCF_000277835.1 Geospiza fortis | reverse complement strand
GATCACTGAGTCCAACCTTTGACCAAAAAGAAGTAATTTCTGTATATTAAAATCTGAAGCAAATATCTCTGGTAAAGCATATGCTTGTGATTTCATATAAACACAAAAACTATAGTTCCCAGAGCACACATATATTTCCACTAAGCCTTCCCAGTCTTAAAGTGTATGATGGGTTTAAAGGTAAGACAGGATCACTAGAAATCACTTAAGTTTTATGATACAAGGCTTCTTCTTTATGCCTAGTAGTAAGGTTTTCAGCCTAAGCATGTCTATAACTTCATACACACACACGCTTCTATACACACACCATATTTTAAACAAAGTTGACAACAAAACTCTTATGGGCTTTAACAGCAGACCAGCAGTTTCCCAAAGGCTGTTCATAACATGTAATTGCATTGGAGTCCAAAGTTATGGTCAGTGGATAAAGTTAAACATGGGCAGAACTGTTTGCAGGATTAAGTGCCTTTGATGTTAACTCTAGTTGACAAGATGTTTAATAATTAAAGGTATCAAAAGAGGTTTGAACAGGCATATTTTTCCCCATATATCCAGCTTGCCTAAATGGCATTAATAAGAAAAGCTCCCAAGATTACTCAAAGTGCAATATAAAAGTTTATAAAAGTTTTTTTTCCTTTTCAAACGTGAGCATTTTATGCACACACTTATTTACCATATGCATCTTCACAGTACCTACAGAAATCTCAAATACAAACCTTGTCAGAGATCCTATAGCAAGCTCATAATAAAAATACTCCTATTACAGATGATGGAATAGCCACTCTGTAGCAATATAAAAGAACAGCGCGTAAGAAAAACAGAGAACTGCGAGTTTAAATGGTGCTATGGAGAAAAGTTAGCTTGGATGATTATATTACTACTGCTACTGCTACTTATTATTATTGTTGTTGTTGTTATTG
>NW_005063460.1:0-920 GCF_000277835.1 Geospiza fortis | reverse complement strand
AGGAGGAAGTCAATTCTTCATAAGCTAGATGTTATTATAAATTTTTAAAAAATAGTAATAACAAGCTCTTCCCATGATTTCTCTACAGTTTTGCAAATCAAAGTAAAAAGAGAAATGCAAACTGGCACTTAAGCATGTTAGTACTCTGGTACATTCCCCCAGTTTCATATTTCCCTACCTATTCACCTCTTCACCATGCTTTATCATAGTGGATTTGCTCCCAGTTATGTGGAATTTTTCTAGATTAAATTAAAACTAGACAAACTCTTTAAGCAGATGCTTTACTGATGAATGGCACCAATCTTTCCAATCTCCCAGCTTCCAGATAGATCCATTGCTCAATGCTTGCATTCCCCTTGGCCCTCACATTTTCCATTTTATGTTATTAGACAAAGGGCAAAAGGGAAACCAGAGACCATCTTCTATCCCTGTCTGCTGAGCAGATACAAAGTAGAAATTCTGTTCCATGACCAGATCCATTAAACAAAACAAAAAAAAGTGAAATGAGTAGTTAGAAGGGCAACCCCTGCTTTAATATAAAATGCTATCAAGGAATTAAAACATGAATGTGAATGAATGTGAAGCAAATAAACAGATCTGGGATAAACAGCATTTAAATCTAGCTAGTGACAGAATGGATTGGGGAAAACAATACTGTTCCCTCTAACAAGCCTACTGCTGGAGCACTGATTCTACTGATTTAAGGACCTTCAGGAGCTTGGGTTTCTTAGTGCTCTTGCAAAGTACCTTTGAACCAGAATGACTGAATGGATTTCAGGGGTAGTAGAGACATAACAATACAAAATTCCATTTCCAGAACATAAACTGCTGCCAGTTTCAGGACAGAGGGCAAAGTTCGCTGCTCTGAGTTTGTGATGTTACAAACCTCAAAGTCAATTGATCTTTTGATGTTTTTTTTT
>NW_005063459.1:0-920 GCF_000277835.1 Geospiza fortis | reverse complement strand
AAACAAAACAAGAATTCAAAGAATTAAGAAGAATGCTTCTACATGTACTTAAACTTAGTGAGGTCACAGTATGGCTAATGCATAAACCTGTCCCCACACTAACCATTACAGTAACCTCAAAGGGCAAAACCCAGCCATTGCCTGGTAGTTCTCAGACTGCAACCACACATTTTGTTACCTGGCTTATATAACTAAATAAAATAATTAGTATTATAGCTCACCCTTGTAGCTATTCACAATGGCTTCTACAAACTGGCCCACACAAAGTGAAACAAGTAAGTGGATGTAGAGATTGCACAACTGAGATCAGGAGTTACCAGGAAAGTTTCTGTAACAAAAGCAGCAGCAATCTGACCCCAGTTCAGTTGCAGCACTGCTGATGTGCTCTGCCCTTTATTAAGTACTGCCTTCTCCTCCTACCCTTCACATATCCCCCCCCAAAATTCACCTCTTGTATATGTTTTTAAACTGCTGTTTCAACCAACTGCTGCTGGTTGAAATAACTACCAACTATTCCAGCTGCTTATTCTCACATGTAAGTGATACTAATTTGTCTGTTTTGGTCAAAGTTGATGTATTTGACTCATTTGTTCACACTCACCCTGTGAGAAGCCCTCATTCCTATACAGAGCCATTACACCACTCCTATCTGCAGCAAAAAGGTAGTAGTCATAAAGCAATTTTAGCTCAATTTACTTTAAGGATCAAAGCTATCCAAGTGTTTTGCCTGTTGATGAGCTGAAACTTCAAGAAAGACTAAATCAAGCATTCAGGTGTTGCAGGTGATGGAGAACCACTTACAAAAATTAAATTGTTGCCTAACACCATGGAGGTCCAAGATATGAGGTTAAAAAAACTGATTATCAATAGAAAATAGCTCTATCAGTAGTTGTCAGAGTTTGAACCACTGAGGCATACTC
>NW_005063458.1:0-920 GCF_000277835.1 Geospiza fortis | reverse complement strand
AAAAAAAAAAGTAATATTTTGCATAGGCAATAGAAGTTACTGTACTACAAACTGTCTTACTGAAAGTAAGATTAAAAGATTAAAATTACTGAAGCACAAACTGTCTTACTTACTACGCTGAAATAGAGGATAACAAGACACCAGATCTCTGCAAAGTGCAGCAATCAAGTCAAAATATTTAAATTGATCTTCTTTAAACTGTTTTCCACTGAAGGAACTTCAGAAAAGGCAGATTGCTGCAGAATTTACAACCAAAACATTCCAACCCACCTGGAAACATGCCACTCTTACACCACTGTGAAGCTCTTACACCTCCTGAGTAATGATACTCAGCAGAAAAGCAAAGCATTCAAATGTAACTACTTCTCAAATAAACACTGTAGGGAACAGAAGAGGAAATTCATTTCTGGTTAAAACAAAAACCAACTTACCAGAACAGGATCCATTTCCCTAAACAGCAGCAAAGATTATCAAAACTAACTATACAATTAGTTTACACTGAAAGTCGATCCTTCAAATAAGATTCTTGGACAAAGCATCAACCCCCATTCTTTTTTCCTTCCAAAACAAAAAATTAAGTCATATGCACGGACAACTGCAACAGATCAGCATCTGCAATTTGCTTTCTATCCCCAAAAAGTGTGGCTGTGTGACTTAAGGTACACACAATAGACATGACTCAATCAGAAAGGTCAGCAATACCTGAACTGAAAGCACAGCTACCTAACTTAGCTCAACACCCTGAAAGTCAGAGGTTTAAGCATCACCTACCACTGACAAGAAGTGTAACCTCAAAGCTATCCCATAATGACAAAGCGCTTGTCTTCTGGAAACTTGTACCATCACACCTTGCAATACAACATACAGAGGTTTTGGTGATTAAAGAATAAATAAATAAATAAAAAATACACACACACACA
>NW_005063457.1:0-920 GCF_000277835.1 Geospiza fortis | reverse complement strand
TTGAACATGAAACCTTTAGTAATAAAATTAACTGATGAGAGCCATCCAGTCTGGGTATGACAATACCCACTCTCCCTGAAAGGGAGACAAGGATTACAGCTGGTGATCCAGGACCTACTTGAGGACGGGACCTGAGAACCATGTATGTCCCCCCATAATACACCCATATTACCAGTAAAGAAGTCAGATGGGACTTACAGGCTTGTCCAAGATTTAAAAGAAGTAAACAAAAGAGCAGTGAATTGGTACCCAGAAGTGCCTAACCCCTACACAGTACTGAGTAAAATTCCCTCAGCACACCAGTGGTTTAGTGTGATAGACCTAAAAGATGCTTTTTGGCCATGTCCACTAGCAGAGAAAAGTAGGGATATCTTTGCCTTTGAATGGGAAGACCCCGATTCCCGGAGGAAGCAATGGTTTCGGTGGACTAGGTTACTCCAAGGGTTTTCTGAATCCCCAAACCTATTTGGTCAAGCCTTGGGAGAAGTACAACAACTCTTCTCCATCAAACCTGAGATAAAGCTCATCCAGTATGTAGACGTTTGCTTCTCTCAGGATGGGAAAAAACAAAGTTTGAGAATCCACCAGAGCATTGTTAAATTTTCTGGGGAACCAAGGACTTCGAGTATAAAAAGGGAAACTCCAATTTGTAGAGAGGGAAGTAAAATACCTAGGACATGTGATTTGCCAAGGCAGCCGGTGGCTGAACCCTGAGAGAATAGCAGAGATAACCTCACTCCCATGGCCAAATACTAAGAGAGAAGTTAGGGGGTTTTTTAGGCTGGGTGGGATATTGTAGGCTATGGATTGAAAGATACATGCAGGCCATCAAGTTCCTGTATGAAAAGCTAGTAGAGGAAAAGATTAGGTGGGAAAAAGACAACAAACAAAACTTTGAAGCTTTAAAGCAAAAATTAGTC
>NW_005063456.1:0-920 GCF_000277835.1 Geospiza fortis | reverse complement strand
TTATAGTTACATTACATATTTTGATGATCAAACATCAGTTTATAACAGTTCCCAGGGATTAAGATGATTTTAGAGATGGATAATGAGCACTTTTGCCTTTGAACAACTTGTCTTTGAAACAATACCTCATAAGTCGACATGGCCCATAGACAAACTGTGGGAAAGCTTGTGGAAAATGGGAGGGGCTTCACAATAGCAGATTTCCCTGGGCAGCTGCTATTTGTGATGAAATTGAGAGCCACTAGAGAACTGGGTTTTTTTCCTCTTGTGGAGAAGTGTCCATAACCTTAATAAGAAGGACTTCTCTCCTTAAGTGAACTGAAGAAAGACTATTTTAGAGGTGGTAAACTGACTGCAAATTTTAGGTTTTGCTTCTTTACATTGTCAGTGGAAAAGAAAAGGTTGTGGGGGGGAGAAGAATTGTTGTGAAGTGTTTGTTTTGATTCTTCCTACTTTTTTTCTTTTAGTTACTCTTAATAAATTTTTCTTTATGCCCTTTTAAAGTTTTTAGCCTGCTTTGCCTTTCTCCTAATCCTATCTCATAGCAGGAAGTGAGTGCACTGGTGATTGGCCAGCACTGAAACCCACCACACTCTTTGGTACATTGGCCAGGAAATTTTAAAATTGGGGGAAAATCTGAAATTGGCGAACCAAAATCACTACACAAAATTGGTGTTTCCACCCAGTTTCAAACTGAAACTGACACACTAGCATAAACAGAAGAGACAATTTGGGATACAGGCATCATATAGCCAACCCAGGACAACGGGTCATATAATAAAGAAGGGTGGGCTCTCACCCCACAAGGGCAGCTGATCATTTCCTCCTATTTAGTATGGCCTTTGGTTAGAGAAGAACACAAGAAAAGGCACTTGGGGGCAGAAGCCCTATACCAGCACCTACTTAGAGAAATTATAGCT
>NW_005063455.1:0-920 GCF_000277835.1 Geospiza fortis | reverse complement strand
TATATATATGAAAGGGAGCATTTTTATAGAAAATCTAAAAAAATGTGATAGAATCAAACCAGAACCTTGTGTCTGGAAGAATAAAATCTTCACCACATTACAAAAATGCAAGCATCCATTAAGTATTTTGGCTACATTTACTATGGCCTCTAAATTACACACTGAGGTCAAAAATTATGTTGAAAGTGTTGTCCAGGGACCCCACGTTCAGGTGCACAGACTGGGAAATCATGCTATAAAGCAATTCCTGAGCACTTAAGTTAATTTGAGGCTTGTTGAAACCTTTCCTCAAATCTGTATTCCTTTAAGCAGCATTTTCTTTTCTCAAAATTGCCAACCTTTCACTACATACAGAATACATGTGTCAGGATATTCAGGTCTTGACCTGCACTATCACAGCTGGATTATAAATTCTGAACAACTCAAAATTCACTCAACCCATTCACTATTTTAAGGTGCTAACAATTATGACAACTAGGGATACTTTAAGCATCCAACACTGGGAGGGACAGGAGTCCCTAAATGGAAGGGGTTTGGGAGTGACTCAGTCCTGGAAGAATTTAATTACTTGTATTGTTGAAAGAGGCCCCTAGCTGTAGACTATTTTGTTAATTTGGATGCCCTGATCTCAGAATACTGCCAGCATTTCCCACTGCATGTGAATATGGGTGGCAGTTTGCTCTCTCTCCTTGGCCAGGAGATTGTTTTTGATGAATGAAGACATGACCTTGGTCACACAAACTTTCTTGTGTGTCAAAGTATAGCAAAAAAATGTTAGAAATTTTTGCTATGGGAACCCCCAAATGGTACAGTCTTGTTTAAGACAGACTATAGGAAACACAAAATGTTTTTGTTGCAGATTGGGGGTTATTTTTTAGCTTGTTTTTGTTTTATTTGTTTGCTTTGAAGGTTTTTTTTTT
>NW_005063454.1:0-920 GCF_000277835.1 Geospiza fortis | reverse complement strand
AGATATTAAAAGTATTCCTTATCTATAATTGCTTTTCTAACCTGTCTGTAAGAGGTGTTATAACCAGACGATCAGTGCAACCCAGAAATTCATTTTGGTAAATAAAATCAACATCTGTGATTGCTACGATGACTTGATCATAATCCTCTTTATAGTAGAATCTTGACTGCTTTAACCACTCAAAATCAGTTGGTGATTTGATGTTCATTTTTACCTTAAAAGAAAGTAAACGTATGTGTTATAACCAAGAACATATACTTACTGACTTTACCAACTGTGATAAAATGCTTATTTTTATGTGAACAACGAGTGATTACTCAGATTAAAGTTCCTGTGTAAGTAAACTTATATACAATAAACATTATATAACATGTCCAGATGTATGCTAAACTGATATTAAAAAACCTCCTGACTACTTAACCTGATCATCCCAACATCTGTGTTATCAAATAAATCTGAAACTGCTTTAGTAGGGCAGTCACTTTTCAAGTGAAAAATGCAAGTAGCACACTGCTAAATCCTCCAAACACATTGCAACAAAGGGTGTGATGAGGGAAGGATGTGACTGAGGCAGAGAAGCAAATGCTATATAATCTAAACAGCCTCTGGAAAGATGTGAGGGACAGCGTTGAAGGATGCCATTCCCCAAATAATGAAGGAACAGTAACAATTTAGCACAGTCTCAAAAGTTCAAGTGTAGGATTGCAACTATTTTAGTAGGTCTTTTGTTTGTTTGAATTCTATGTAGTCTCCTTAGGAAGGCGCTGTCGTGTGCCAACTGAGATTCTGTAAAGTCATGAGGAAATTATGTTACAGTTACAACACACTCAGCAGTCTCAACTTCTTAAGTTACACAATTAAGAGTAGTACAACTGCTTTTCAAAGAAAGGAAATACTTTGTTTTGTCTACCAAAAAAAAA
>NW_005063453.1:0-921 GCF_000277835.1 Geospiza fortis | reverse complement strand
AAAAAAAGCATGGAGATAAGCTCTTCTTATTTTTATCTGTTTTCCACCTCAGGATTTTACTTGTGCTTCAAAAACAGGAGGAAGCATCTGTCCTAGCATACTGTAAATTCAGTCATGAATTAACTTGTACAAATTCAAGCATGCTATTTCTGATCTGCTACGGAAATGTGTTTTGGAATTAAGTTGCCAACAGTCAGCTCCACGTATTGGCTTTGGATGACATTCAAATCTTCCTGAGAATACCAGAGTCCTTTCCTAATTAGCCAATATTTTTTTATTTAATATAACATACATCCATTTATTTTTATGCATAAATTATTCGGTAGCAATGAAAATTTTTAAGACTATTTTACCCAGATTTTATTTCTGAAACCTTCATCACACAGTTGCTTCCATGAGTTGCTACCAATTAAACACAGGGAAACTCTTTCCTTACAGTAGACAGGCTGTGCAGAGGAATGTCCTTCCTAATGGAGAAACCCTGCTTTGCAGAAATTTCTTCTTTGGTTACCAGGAGCCGCAGAATTAGATCCATATGACTGAACAAACACTGTGTGGCCATTCCTAACATCTTTTGCAACAAGGGGCAATTTTTGCATCTTTGTTATGTCAGTCATAAACTGATCTTTTCTTCTTTGGGTCATTTTTCTGACTTCACTAAAATGAATGAGAGAAGACACTTTTATTTAGAGATTATACTATACAGCATGTAAAATATATTTAAGACTCTTCTTCCCAATGTAGAATTTAATCTGGAATTGAAGCCAGGTTAAAGAGAGACAATTGTAGATGATAAACATATGTCATTATGTCTAAACAAATAACAATTACAAAAAGAAGCATAGCTATTATCAGCAATAGTGTGGCCAGCAAAGCTATCGGACTGATCATCCATCTGTACTCAGCACTGGTGAGGCCACA
>NW_005063452.1:0-921 GCF_000277835.1 Geospiza fortis | reverse complement strand
TGCAGTAGCCCTTGGCCCAGTCAGGACTTGACCATATGTGAAGAACCTGCTCTACTCTGCAGCTGGGAACCATGGTTTGTCCTGGAGCCTTTGGCAGAAGGTGCCTAGTGAGACTTGAGGCCGACCACCAGGATTTTGGAGTTGAAGCTACAGAGGGTCAGAAGCCAACTACACCCCAACAGAGAAGGAAATCTTGGCTGCCTACAAAGGAGTCCAATCTGTCTCAGAGTTGATTGGTACAGAAGCACAACTCCTCCTGACACTCTGACTACTGGTGCTGGGGTGGATGTTCAAAGGCAAGGTTCCCTCCACCCATCATGCCACCAGTGCTACATGGAGCAAGTGGATTGCTCTCATCACACAGTGCGCCCATATTGGTAAACTGAATCACCCTGGGATTCTGGATATATTTACAAATTGGCCCGAAGGTGAAAATTTTGGTGTCACAGATGAAGAACAAGTGGCATGGGCTGAAGAAGCTCCACCATACAACCAATTGCCAGCAGGGGAAACACGCTATGCTCTTTTCACTGACAGTTCCTGCGAAACCCAGCCGTATGGAGCCCCACACAAAAGATCATGGAGGCTACTGAAGGAGAAGGTGGATCAAGTCAACTTCCTGTACTCAAAGCTGTTCAACTGGCCCTGGACATTGCAGAAAGAGAGAAGTGGCCAAGGCTCTCCCTTTACACTGATTCATGGATGGTAGTCAATGCTCTGTGGGGATGGTTGGAGAGGTGGAAAGAGGCTAACTGGCAGAGTATAGGAAAACTAATTTGGGCTGCTGAAGAGTGGAAAGACATTGCTACCAGGGTAGGGAGGCTACCTGTGAAAGTTCGCCACATAGAAGCCCATGTCCCCAAGAGTTGAGCTAATGAGGAGCACCACAACAATAAGCAGGTAGATCAGGCTGTAAAGATA
>NW_005063451.1:0-921 GCF_000277835.1 Geospiza fortis | reverse complement strand
AAATACCAGCTTACCTCTGTGCTCAGTGTTTCCCCAGCTGCAGCATAAATGTGCTCCTGCAGACAAATTGCATACATATATCAGAGGCCAAAAAAGGACCTTCTCCTAAGATCCAATCCCTGTCCTTTAATTTAGGTGAGCATTTGATTCAGGACTTGGCTTTGTGGCTGAAATAAAAAGCCAGGAAAGCAGTCTCTCAGGCTTTTGGAAAAGAGACAGAAATAATCTTTGCACAGTCCCTGCTGCTCTTTTTAGCAAGAATCTCCCAAGAATGCTCAGCTAGGACCCACTTCAAGGAAATGATGCCCTTTATCATCACACTGAAACGTAAAACATTTGGGAAGTGTGGTGATATTTTCATCAAGAATGTTATTGTAGGAAATTCTTTCGTTAAGGAATTGTGAATTAGCTTGTTTTCCCTGCTCAGATGCTGAAGTTTCATTTATTTGAACACTGCCTTTAAAGCAGCTATTAGAAAAACAAAAGGACCACTAATCTAAAATAAAATAATTAAAAAGTAAATAACTGCTGACACCAAAGTGTATTTAAAAGCAGCTGCAGTCAATAAGATGGTTGGATTTTAGTTCACAAAAATGAAAGGCATGCACCCACATGGGAACAATAATGCTGAGTGATTTATTGTAGAAGACTTGTGCACAACAAAGCAGCAGAAATGTGGACCTGAAAGTAGGAAAAGAAACTGTGAATGCTTAGAGCTTTCTGTAATTCCTTGTGGGTCCATAGGAAGCAGTGCTTAAGAGAAGTCTTTGAGAAGATTGATGCAGTTGGGACTGGTCAGGAAGAGAGGGGCATTCAGAGCAGTTTAGAGATCCCTACCCCTGGAAAATGTACAAAGAGCTACACCTAAAACAGGTGGAATGTAAGAAATCCTAATTACTTCAGAAGTCTGATCATATCTTA
>NW_005063450.1:0-921 GCF_000277835.1 Geospiza fortis | reverse complement strand
TACCCGAGTGGAAGCAGGTACTACACAGCTCTGGAGCTGTCCCTCTGCACACACGGCACCAAAGGCCTTTGTTTCTGGGAGAGGCATGATAATTGCAGCGGCATAGGGCATCTCACAACTGCTCTTGTCCCTGCCTGGCTCTGGCTACACTTCCTAGAGCAGCTTGTGGGTAAGAGCAGACTGCTGGCACTGACAGGAATCTCTGCTGCCTTACCCCGTCGCTTCTTCCGCTTCTCCTCTCCAATCTCCCCATCGTCATCCTCCTCTTCAGAATCGCTGGTTTCAGAACCAGAGATCTCTTCCCCTAGAAGAAAAGAGTGTGCTTTTATCAAAAGCTTTCCTTCACTTCATATCAGCTTGTTATTCTGACAGCAGCATTTATCCAAACACAGTAGCGCCTGATATCAGCTTATGAGTACCTGCAGAAGTCCTTAACTGTTGCACAAGCAGACAGCTTGCCATGGCTCAGGAAACTTAAGGACAATCAAGATAAGCAACTGAATGCTGCGATGTCAGTGTGTATGTATTAAAGCTCAAGAGGCTACTTTTTATGGAAAACAGAGCATCTTTGCACAGCTGAAGCTATGAAGTTTTCCTAGCAGGATTCTACCATACCTTCTCTTCCACCTTACACTTCCATCTCAGAGGAAAGAAAAAGAAAGAAGCATTACTGACCACTTCCTGCTTCTCCTGAATGGGGCAGACAACAAACAGCATGTCATGCTGGAGTTACTGCTACAGCTGTTCTGTGAGTACCTCTGGAGAGAGATGTTGTGACATCTGGTCACTGTTTAGCAGCATCCCTCTAGCAGGGTCACTCCATATTGATGGACTAATAAGAGACATAAGGCTATGAAGTTACATGTCTTAAAGAGGCTTCTTGTTGCTCTACAGTGTTTAGAAACCCAGCTCCAGCTCCAC
>NW_005063449.1:0-921 GCF_000277835.1 Geospiza fortis | reverse complement strand
AAAAAAAAATCAAGAAATAGCCTGAGATGTTCTTTTCCAAACAGTATGATGTGTAAGTGTGTGTTTGTTGGGTTTTGGTCTTGTCTTTTCCCCCTCTCTAAGGCTGCAGTAAACCTGACAGACAGAAAGTGGAATTTTGCTTCCCTAGGCACTGAGAATATCTATAGATCCCACAGGGGATACCTGCTCTGGGTGTGGAAGTTGTGCAGGACACCAGGTTTTGGACAGGATCAGTGAGCAGGAGCGCCAGGATGGTGAGGAGTGGAATTAGTGAGGTCTAGGAATTAGTGTTGGTCAAAGGTGGAGTTGGAGAAATTGAGAATAATGAAATCTTGGATGTTCTAGATGCCTGTTGGCAATGTCAGAGAAGCCTTTGCCAGACTGGCAGGGCCAGCTGACCAGCCCAAAGGTGGAAAAGGCAGAGGGCAGAGAGTGTTCCCTGTGGAACACATAGACAGCAATGAAGACAAGGCTGGTTGAGTATTAAGTCAGTTTAAAACCTGTAGTTCAGATTGTGGAGCTTTCAGAAGTTTAAACCAGCTGATTCTGCCTTCTCTGCCATTTTATGGCCTCTGGTTGTAGACAGATCTACTTTGGCATGTCAGAAATTCCCACTTCCACAACCAAGGCATTGTCATTAATTGTGTGACATCTTCCTGTTCAGGACTAAGTAAAACAGATTTTTAAAGCCTTAAACTACTCCAGCTTAGATCTCTGAGGAAAATCTGTCTAGATCATGTGTTCATCACCATGAGAGTTCAGAAATTATTTTCAAAATATCCTTTGTAGTTAGGTTAGAAGACAGTGAAGTGGGATGTGTTCCATGAGGATATTTCTTCCCACAAGAAGAAACATTCTGGTTAGGGATATTATTCTTGCTCACAATACTTTGGTTTTAAAAAGCACAAATTGTGGTGCATT
>NW_005063448.1:0-921 GCF_000277835.1 Geospiza fortis | reverse complement strand
ATTAAAACAAACAAACAAACCCCCAAACAATTTACTTACCATAATTGAATTAGGCCGATAATTGTGAGGATATTGCTCAGAGAAGTACTCTGTATTGTGGTCCAGCCTTTGATGCCCTCCATATTCTCCAGCATCAGAATCAAGAAGGATTTTATACTTGAAGGCAACTGTTAAGGAACTATGCCAATTAGCCCTTAAACAGAAAAGAAATCAAAGCAAAAAACCTAGAAGAATTAGTAGTGGAAGTTATGCACTAATGGAAGCATGCTAATATATTCAACATAAAGCAAAAATCATAACAAAATCTAAGAGTGGAAAACCATGCGGAACATATAGAATTCATATGAAGTTTTGTCCTGAAAATTTAATTTAGCACAGTGACTCCTCTTACAGCAAGTACCTCCCAGTATCTTCTGCAATCTGCCACGAATGATAAGTTTATACATTACAGCACATATGCACAGCACTTCTTAAACTGTTCTTAGGCTTCTGTGTTTGCTCAACCTTTTGTAAACATGCGTGAAGGATTGTGGTATAAACAGAATTGTTTTCAAATCTCTTTACACAGCTCCATCAGATGAGGTGGGAAATTCCCCAACCACTTGCCTTACTGACAAATTTCTGGTGACAAGGAAGGCTGAAGCATGACATCACACAGAAGAACCACAAATTTACTCTGAGACACTTCAGTCTAGAAGACTGCAATGAAGAAAAGTAAATGCACGTAAGGAAAACAGGAAAACTGTCAATTAGCTCCCAATTCACAAATGGGAACTAATCCCTTCTCCACAAGTGTTTGCAGCAAAATGAGAGAATGGTTCAAAACTGCCAAGCTAGTTGTTGAGTTCTACAGGGCAGGTGCCCAAAGATCACAACATTCTACAGCAAAACCTTCATGTTTGTTATCTTCCCTAAAAAAAA
>NW_005063447.1:0-921 GCF_000277835.1 Geospiza fortis | reverse complement strand
CTAACAGTGTTCAGGGCACAAAGTTGGATGTAACCAGCAAGAAACATTAAGAAATCATTCAGTAAAGGGATGAACAATAAAGGGAGGCTCAAGAGTATTCTGCCATGAAACTGAGCATGAAAGTCATTGATGTATGAGGTCAAAAGGGTCAAGTTGTTAATGCTTTTTTGTGTGTTGATCATCACAAAAGACAAGCTTTCATCAGACAGATATCAGGTCTGATTCCAGTCACAGAAGAGCAAGAGCTAAGTCTTTGAATGGAAAAAAACCTCCCCCAATTAACAAGTATTAGTTAAATTCAATTGTTTTCAAATTTCCTAGATCTAATGAGCTTCATTCCAGACCAAACCTAAAGGTTTGACTGATGAGATCTAGAGCTTTTAGCAGTTATTTTGATAACTCATCAAGAAAGGTAGATGTGATGTCTAACATCTTACCCATTCTCTAAATTTTTATTTCTTAAAAGACATTAAAGGAGAATCAAGTGAATTAGAAACAGCCAGTTTAACTTTAATTTCTGGAACAAATTATGCGATGTTTGTAACTATATAGAAGGTAATTATCAACATCCAGCAGAGATTTCTTGTGGAAAAAAATTCTCTCACACCAATCTAATTTCTCTTTAGGACCTGGTAGCAGAGAGAGAAAAGACTAGAGCTGCACAACTCGACTTCAGTAATGTACATAAGGCATTCTTATGTGCTGCAAATGTAGAAAAACTAGACTTAGATGAAAAAAGGTTTAAACTGGTAGGAGCACTGTTTAAGAGCTTACTTCACAATAAAATCATAACTGATATTAAAATACTGATTTGTATAAAAAAAGTTAACATGCAAAATCATCTTTCCATTCTATGGAAGGCTTCAGGTCTGGGTGCTCATTTCTGGATACTACACAAGGAATGATTAAAGCAAGTCCAAA
>NW_005063446.1:0-921 GCF_000277835.1 Geospiza fortis | reverse complement strand
GTTTTTTGTTTGTTTCTTTGTTTTGTTCCTTTTTTTCGTTGACTACAAAGACATCCTAGAGAAACCGAATCAGATAAATGTATCCATACTGTAAACATTTCTGACAAATTAATTCCATACAACTAATCTATATGTACAATGTCTCATATTTATTTCACTGATCTATATTCATTTGAAAAGTAGTTGTTTTTATGCAGTCTCTTCTGGAGTTTTCCAGGGACATCAATTAGGTCAATTTGTTACCTAAATCACAAGTAAGTCTAAATCTCCCAGAAGTTATTTCTCATCTCTGTTACTGTGGATCTACCTTATAGATAAAGAGCCACAGAACAGGTTGGCTGGGACCTCAAAACAACACCTAACACAAACTTCCATAGGAAATGGAGGTTAGATGAGAATCTCTAGTATCTTGTCCAATTGGATCAAGTTTGTTGTCCTCCAGGACTTCCAGGTTCTTTTCATGTAACTACTTCCAGCTACCTGGAACCAGGCCTTCATATGCAGCGATTTGTTTTCATTAAGCCTCGTAAAATGCTTGCTAGTCCATTCTTCCAGCCCATCCAGGTCTCTTTGTAACCAGGTCTCTCCCTTCAAACTTGTCCAGATCAGCACTCAGTTTGGTGTTGCCAGCAAAGCTGGTGAGGATGCTTTCTGTTCTATCATCTTGAAATTTATGGACATGTCAAACACCAAGACTCCCCGTATGGATTTCTGTGGGACTCCATTTGTGATAGGCTGCAAGTCTGAGTAAAAACTACCCTCTGAGTGCTGCCTGTTAGCTAATTTCCTACCCATCTGACACCCATCCAACCTGCATCTTGCCATTTCGTTCAGGAGACCACTGTGGTCAAACGCTTTGCTGAAGAACAAGTAAACCACCTCCATCTAAACAGAAAAATGTCCTTTTTTGTTGCAGATAGG
>NW_005063445.1:0-922 GCF_000277835.1 Geospiza fortis | reverse complement strand
GAGTTTTAGAAACTATAGTTGTTCTAACTTCATTAAATGGTCACTTGCACTGACATGTCCACAGGACCTGTGACACTTTCAGAATGGTCTTAATGGTTATGCTAAGTGGACAGCAAATAACCTTTAATATGTGCTGAAAGGAGGCACAAAAAGATTACAGCTGTGGTTTTAAGAAGGAATGAAGAGGTTAGCACAGATAATTGTGATTCTAAAACTCAGATTTTTTTTTTGGTGCTTGAATTTCTAAGCTTAATACAGTTCTTCAGTTAGTTTCTGTCTCTTGTTCTTAGGTACAGCATACAGAGGGACACAAAAATCATTAAACTTGAAATTTTATGGGCTGAGAGGATTTTTCTACATGGTTTGTGGGAAAAGACATCACTGAGAAGTCATCCATTTGGAAAACAGTGTTTATTTGCTTCTCTGTAACTTTTCCCCCTTTATTTCTTTCTCTAGGTTTGCAACAATGGTAAGGGAAGATGTACATGACAGTGAAGATTCTGAACCATCAGTATGTGAGAGAAATGGCATGATTCCCATGCATGAGCAAAGTGAGGTAATTAACTAAGATCCCAAAGTATAATTCTAGTCAGAGAGAACTCTCCTTTCCTTTTTTCCCTTTTTGAGAATAAAATTCTTAATCTAAAAGGAACTTAAAAGTAAGCATATAGTATTGAGTGTATCTCATATAGATGTCTGTATGGCACATCTTTATGCACATGGTGATCACAGAATCATGGGGTGAACAAGTAACTCCATGCTGAAAGCTCATGAGATTTGTGTTCCAGTCATGACTCTGAATAAGGAATATATATATATAGAGAGAGAGAGAGAGGGAAGAGACAGAAGAATAATCAGAAATGTGGAACTATTACTGGAGAAGGGCCAAACCACATTATAAGCAGAATTCCATGTCTACAGT
>NW_005063444.1:0-922 GCF_000277835.1 Geospiza fortis | reverse complement strand
TCAGAGAAATCCATGTGGGCATTTTCTGGAAGCTAAGTATGCAGGTCTGAACTTTTTCCCAACTGTTCAGATTGCAGCTTTCAACACCAGAATTCTGCAAAACATTTAACACTCCAATAATGAGAGAAAAGAGCTCCCTCCACCTTGACCCGTCTCCCCAGCAGGACCTGCTGGAGCCTGGAGAAAATGAGAAGCAAAGTTCTGTGGAGCATTTGGCTTTCTAAGAAAAGATGTGGGTGTGTTTCTCTCCTGACCCTGATGAAATCCTCCTTGCTTGTGCAATCACAGAACCAGGAGCAGGGTCACATCCCCAGGATGGCTTTGGACACTGGATTTTCCTGTGCTGCAGCTGAGGAGCAAAGACATCAGTCTGCAGACACCATCTCAGGGTGGTTTGGGGCAGCACAGGACACTGCAAGGCATGCTGGAAAGCCATGGCCCTAAATGGGGTGGAAAAGAAGCTGAAGTCATACACAACACCAGGTTTGCTGGGTCTTCTTTATGGACAGCAAAATTCAGCTTTGGGACAAATGATTTAAAACGGTATAAATGTATAAATCCATATGTTTGTTTGCACGCTATGTGTATCACCTACTAAAATCAACTCTGCAGCTCAGAAACCATTCTAATCAGGCATGGTGGTGCCTCTGTGCTGATAAAGGCTTTTGTAAAACACATCCCAAATCAGATCTAGTCACACTGGAGCTCCCTGAGTCACTGGAGAGAAGAAAATAGTGGGAGGCCACTATTAATCTCACCTAAATGAAATGTCCAAAATAGGTCTGATGATTCACATCCTAAAAAGGACTGCTCGTCCTTCTTACTAATGGAAGGAGCCAGGGGAGAGCCTTGCTCAAGTGGGGATATTTATACTGCAGACATGTCCAAGGAGGTGAGCTAAAGCCTGTCCCATCAGTCCCCC
>NW_005063443.1:0-922 GCF_000277835.1 Geospiza fortis | reverse complement strand
TTTTTTTTTCTCCAGTCTTTGCAGCAGCAGTTGGAGGTGATTGTTGGCTATGAAGAGCTGCTTGCAGATATTGTGAATTTGTGTGTGGACTACTATGAAAACAAAATGTATCTAACACCCAGTGAGAAACATATGCTTTTGAAAGTAGGTTTCTTTTGGGTACAAAATTAAAAAAAGAATGTTGAGGAGGGAACAGGTGTTTGAATTCCAGATTGTTTCTGGTTGTTTTTGTTTTTTTAAAAGGAACCAGATTAAGCAAATAATTCGCATAACTGCTTTTCCCCATTATTGTCTTTTTGTTGTATTACATGCTAAAATTATTTGAAAGCTTTTAATCCATTTTTGTTTTTCATAAATTGAAGCTGACCCCTTTGGACTGCATCCAACTCTATGAAATTGTGTTTGTATAAAGTATAATGATAGCAGAAGGGAACTACTGCTCTTTATTTTAGATATGTGGCAAGATTATTTAAAAAGTTTTTGGAAGTGAGGCTGTGTATCAAATATTTCAAGGAACAAGTGTCTTGAAATTAGGATTAATTAGTCAGTTTAGTTAGCTGGACTATGTACCTGTAATAAGAGGGTGCTGGGCAATGCGAAATGTGGCTGATTTTATCAGCTGCATTTCTTGCAGTGGAAGAAAAGATATAGAGTAAGAGCTAAAAATATGCCTCATGACAAATATTTTGAGACACTTCAGTGTTTAACTTTTGAAGAGCTCTGTTTATTAGGAGTAAAGGAAGTCTTCTGAAGCCACACATGAACTCTAGAGCATTTACATTCTATTGACAAGGGTGCCCAGTGTGACTTTTGTATTTGGGCTTTTTGCTCACTAGAGATGCTTAGAACACAGTAAGTTGCTCTGCTTGGCTCCTGTAAATACTAAGTAGAATCCAAGAATATGCTGAGCTGGGAGGGACCC
>NW_005063442.1:0-922 GCF_000277835.1 Geospiza fortis | reverse complement strand
AAAAGAAAGAAACTCACTGAAAAGGACATTGCAATAGATGTCAAAGGTGAGCATCAGATGGAAACATACTGACCACAACCACAAATAGTAACTGCTTTCTCAGAAGCTAAACACATCTTAGCAAGTACAGAAAACTCTAGGCTCATAATAAGAACAAAAATAGTTTTGCTAAATGGTTAAATTAGCCCATGGCAATGGAATGATGCCCTGCTTGTGCGATGCCAATGAGGCCTCTAGCAGTGCCTGCTGGGACAGACTCCTCCTGGGGGCTGGGACCACAGGCCAGCTCCCAGAAATGGACCTGGGGTCTGTCACCTCCAAGCTAGAAGAGGCAATGGCCTGATCTATTAGGGAGAAGCACTAATACTCTCCTTAACCTGTAGGATTTAAGGATGTCTTTCTGAAGCTCATTTGCATGTTTAGTTTTGATTCTGTCAAGGATCCACATGCTATAGTGATAGCACATGCTATAACTCTTCCAGAGTTAGATATAAAAACATTTTTCTAACATGAAAAAGCATATTTCAGTAATATGAGGCACAAGCTGACACCAAGATGACTACAATGATCTGGATCCAGGAGTACTTGTCTCCTCTTCTGAAGGCCTGTACATGCACCTGACATCAGCTCAGTCCCAGATGGTCTTATATTATCTGCTGTTACAGCTATGAAGACAGTGAGTGTCATGCTACAACTGTAAATATTAATGTGCCTCCCTTTGACTGAGAAGGGTGATCACACACATTTCTGTGATTTATCTCCCATCACTCCCAAACGGAACTGACTGCAAGGGAAATGGATCTCAGCCCCTGACTGAGCTTCTGGATAAAGAGCAGACCAAGCAACCTTCTTAATTTCACAAACTGGAAAAAAAAAAGGCATAATAAACAAAACACTTATCAAAACACAAAACACTTTCCTT
>NW_005063441.1:0-922 GCF_000277835.1 Geospiza fortis | reverse complement strand
CAAACACAGCAAGAAAATAAATAAGGACAGTCAGGATTTGTATGGATTTCTACCCTTTCAGATGAGAGACTGAAGAACCAGCAATCCTACATGTGAGTCTGCTTCACTGCCCTAGCTGAGAGATGGGGAAGAGAAGGACAGATGGACACCCACAGCCACTGCAATGCTCAGGGCCCCAGCTCCAGGTTGTTTGGGGTTAGCTTGACTTAGGTATGTTCAGTCCCCAAGGGCAGTAAAAGACTTCCTGTTATTTTTGAAGGGAATTCTATTCATCCTTCGGGTAACAAAAGAAAGCTAGAAGAAAGCTATGGCTGAGGGTGAGAAGCTGTTGAGGTTTCCTATTCTTCACACAGGGAATGAGCAGTAAATGATCTCTGCTGTGGAAGAAAAAACAGAACAACAATTCCACCAAAAAATCTAGAGCTTTCCAAAGCTGGATCTAGAAAGACCTGTATTTCTAATGAAAACAACAAATATTTTTGGAGCAATGAACCTAAAAATCCCACTTGAATATAATCAAATAAGACATTTCTTCATGGTGTAATTGTCAAATATTCACATTCAAAAACTTTTTGAGCACAAGACTAAGTCTCAAGCAGCTACCAGGGAACTTTGAACCAAATACAAAATATCTTTGTTTCAGTATTGAAAGAAATCAAAAAGAATGGGATTCCAGGATGTCCACCTGGGAATTCAGCTGTACTGAAGAATTTTAGGATTTTATGATTGCTATTTTTAAGATTTTAAGAATGCTATTTTAATTTTTACTTTTGCTTAACAAGGTCAAGTTGTTATATACCATCCAAATGAACCATGCTTCTGGGAGAGAAACAAACTTTTTTGCCTTTAAAAAAGAAAGATCGTAGAATAGTTGGGAGGGACCTTCAAGACCATTCAGTTCCACCCCCTACCATGGGCAGGG
>NW_005063440.1:0-922 GCF_000277835.1 Geospiza fortis | reverse complement strand
CCAGCCCTTTGGGCAGCACATCCAGCCTCGGTCTGTGCAGGGAACAGGACAGAGAGATGCAGGCTACTAACAAGAGATGGTGATTGCAGAGATCCAGGTTTTCCAGGGACAGTGCTCACGTCCTCCTTAGTGACTTTTCCTGACAGAAAGTGCTTGAATAAACAGGGATAGTGCAGACATTCCTTCCCATTGCTTTGGGGTATGACCAGTGAGCTCTGTGTACCCAAAGCCAGGGTAATCCTTGTAAGGGGATCTCAGGTCTCTCCAAAGTTCTGTTGGGGATGTGGTTTGACCTGCCCTGGCACGGCCCCCTTGAGGCCCTTAGCCCCAAGGAAGAGGGGACATTGGGATACTGACCTGTGCCTTGTGGCACCGCTGAGTCGCACTCCCACTCCGAGAACTGCTGCTGCAGGGCTGAGGGCTGGTCACTGCTGCGGCAGAAGGGAACCGCTGCAAAGGGACAGGAAAGGCAGCAGGATTAGCCCTTGCTCCCAGCTCCTCACACAGCATCTCTGGCCCCTGGACTCTCCTTCCACCATTTCCCCAGCAAGCATGCTCCCAGCTGTCACCTCTCCTGGCCCACACCAGTGGCACAGCTGCCTTCGCAGCCAGAAGGAGCCCTGTGTCTTCCCAGTCAGACAGCAGAGGGACCCCTGGAAGCACATCCCACTGGGCACATGCCACACACACGGCAGGAGGGAGCCCTCCCAACCACAGCCACCCTGCCATGCACACACCCACAGCCCAGCTGCCAGTCCACAAAGCAGCCTCTCCTTGTCACCCTCTGCCTCTTCCTCAGCTACACAGCAACGGGCACCTGGGGGAGTCGCCCTCAGCTGGGCCTGTTCCATCAGCAACACACAGTGCAGGTGAAGGGAATCACTTACAACTGGGGCTGCTGAAACCAGGGTGCAGCATAAAC
>NW_005063439.1:0-922 GCF_000277835.1 Geospiza fortis | reverse complement strand
TATGCATTAAAGACAACTCCAGGGTATTATTTCTCAGGTCTTTCATCTCTAAGGATGAAGTACACTGCTTTCCTTTGTGAAGAGTTAATCTAATAACACCTTATACTTGGCAGAGCAAAGACTTTCAGAAAGAAGATATATGTAATGTCAAAAAGGTAGTGGAGCTTTATAAAACTATTCTCTGAAAGTAGACCTGATCCAGTGGGTAATTGGACCAAACTTGGAAAAATGTGTGCCTGTTTTTGGTAAAAATAGTTTGATCAAATGTTTCTTCCATCTTCTCTTCTGTAACTGTTGTACAGTCTTGTGGTATACAATATTTCTAGCTTTATGATTTCCTGTATGTAGGTAAAGTAAACTAAACATTCATCAGAGAAATAGGAAAATCCTGTGCTAACCAATGGAACTCTCACTTGATTGTTACTCATTCTGAACCAGTCATACAATTCTTTGTTCTTATAGGAACTCGTGTTACACGGACAACTACCAAAGCTCCATCCATCTTCAAACACTGACTCACTCCTTATGTTCGTTCTCTCCTAACTGCTGGACAGGTGCATTTGCTGCTTTGAGAACCTTAAATCCCTGAAGTAAAATTCTTTAGGAGAAAGACCAGTCTTTATTTATAACTCTCTGTTGTCTTTTGGATGAATAGAGCAGTTTACATTTGTGCTGGTGTAGCATTCTCAGTGTCATGTATATTAAAAAAACCCCTCAGAATCTGGAAGGATTCCTCTTCAGTTTTCAGAATAATGGAGAGAATGGGTTCTGTCGAGTAGACAAATCATGTTTGATATTTGTATATCTAACACACCAAATAATTGTTTCTGTGAATTGGTAAAGTACATTCAGTGATTGGGCATTAAATCATGAATAAGGAGTTCCTCAGTCTTGTGATTCATAGAATGTTAAGGGGTTGGAA
>NW_005063438.1:0-922 GCF_000277835.1 Geospiza fortis | reverse complement strand
AAAAAAAAAATCAAGTAAAAACAGTAACTCTGCAGAAGTATTAGTCAAAGATTTATAAATTCACTGGCATTCCAAATTGGAATGAAATCTGTAAGACCAGTCTGGGTCAAGTGTAACAATCAGCTATTTGCTTTGTTTTGTTTTATTTTACAGCTTTTAAATAAAGCAAATTCAGACTAAATAATCCCATTCTTCAAGTGGTAGAGCAGTTATTATGGCTTTATGAGAGTTATTTACAAAGTTTTCCCCAAAATAAATTTTCAACAAAGCCAACCTGATTTTATTTTTACACCATCTTTGAGGTTGTATATTGCCATGACTCATACATCCACAACTCTTGAGTCTTGCTCCACAACTTTTTACTTTCTTAAGGAGAAAATTTAACACTAGCATTCTGTTTAAGTGCAATTGAACAAAATTTTCATTTTTTTCTCTATTTGTTTTACTACTTTTAGTGGTGACTTAGGTTCTCACGGTTTGTTCTCATGTTTAAGATGTATAATGATCTGAATTTAACAATTAAGGTACCACATTACTTTGAAAGACAAAATCAGTGAGTCAAGCTGAACCTGTATGTGTTTTTGGCTCAAGTTGCCAGTGAAATTCTACAGGATGAAAACAATGAGCCATGGAATAATTCCATCCATTCATTACACAATTTCATGTAAATGAAAACCCATTAACATTAATAGATTTCCCTTTAGTTTACATCAGTGTAGATTCAAGGACAATGAGAGCCTACGCACTCTTTAGGAAAAGAAGAAAAATCAAACCTATCTGTCTCCACTATGGAGCCTCAACAGAGGAATCACATGATGAATTTTCACCATCAAATGTGCCATCTCTGACATTACTTGCAGAGTACTACATTTATGGCCACATAATGTAGTGGCCATAAGCACTGAAGAAATATTGGTTCACT
>NW_005063437.1:0-922 GCF_000277835.1 Geospiza fortis | reverse complement strand
TGTGACATATGAGCACAGTCTAATCTCATAGGCAGGAATCAAAAAGGGGGAAAATTGCAAGCAGTAACCTTGCATAAGGATATCTTTAATTAAAGACTGTCACAGAAAATAGCATTTAAATCCCCAGTACCTAATATTCAAGGACATCTAAAGGGACAGGGTTTATACATTATCAGTGGCAATTAAGAGTAAATGTGACTGGGGTACATGTCAATGCCAGGTATGTGCCTGGTGAAGCGGGAATAAATAAAAATGACTGAAATAAGAATAAAGGAAGAGCCAATCAATGAAGCATTAGTGTTTTCAGATATGCTTTTCTATCGCTGCTACAGTTCTACCAACCTCCAATTGACTGACTTTCAAAAAGGGAACACTATTAAGGTTAATAGCTTCAGTATATGACAGCTTTATGTTGACAGTATTCCTGAAAGCAAATGGATTTAGGTAAGCAAAAACAGAGCTTAATTTAAAAGTAATCCTTTCTGTTATTGTTTGTTTTCAGAGTATGAAGGATCTGGGACAGAAGTTCAGAGAAAACACTCAAAATGTGGCGTTTGCAAATACAGGGCCGAGTGTGATGAAGATGCAGAGAATGTCGGGTATGTAGTGTTTCCCCTAACAATATCACTGAACAAAAGGGAAAAAATGTTAAAGGTACATGATTTTCTACTTGACTGTCTTTGTTCTTATTAACTGAAGCTTTAATGCCATCCAGTAATAATGTGTTTGATATGTGTCTGTAAAAGAACAAACCATCTGTGGTCGCAAAGTAGTGGGAGAAAACAACAGAGAGTTGTACTAGAAAATTTTTAGCTAATATTTTTCAAAGAGCCTTGATTTGTTTTATCCTGCCAACAGAACAAGTCAAAAACCAAACAGGAATGCAAAATAAGTACTGATTATTCAACCCTGAGATTTTTTT
>NW_005063436.1:0-922 GCF_000277835.1 Geospiza fortis | reverse complement strand
ATATCTTTTTTATAGTAAAGGAGTGCAAGACTGTGCTCTAAGTGAAGAGCAGCCATCCTGGCTGCTGAAATAGGTGCTTTTGTTACCTGCATGGGTAAGTTTGGTAAATTGCAGTGTAATGAAGGGACATTGTTCTTTGTGTTGATATTGGTGTAAAGTATTTCCTTCTGACTTGTCCCTTGTTTGCCACTGACATGTGCAAAGAATGAGGAAAACATTGTGGGCCCTGTTTGGAGCAGCATTTTAGCTGGCTATCTGTGTTTGAAAAAACAAGGGTCAGAACATCAGTACTTGTAAAACGGTGTTGTGTCACTTCAATAAAGTGAGTTACAGCAATTTACACCAGCTGAGGACTTGGAACCAGATTTTTGGGAACATTTGATTAAACTATTTTAGAGCAAATTTCTATCTTGGGCAGTTCCACATTTGCATCCAGTAGTGACCAGCACGTGATGTATCAGAGGGAGAAAACTAGCTAAAGCAGCAAAAGCAATACACAATTAATCTGTTGAAAGTCATGTGTTGGATTTCCAGAGCTGGACAAGTCAAGCTCATATATGTAAACAGAAATCTACTGATTTTATAATTTCAAAAGCAGATCAGCAGAACCTGATCTTACTTGCACTGCTGATATCTTTGAATTCAGTGACAGAAGGATCAGGGCTTTAGTCACCACAAGGCAAAACTCAGCCTTGCAGCAAATGGAAGAAGGGGTGAGAGTTGATAAGGCGAATATATGTAATAATCTCATTTTAGGTTTCATGTTATTTTACTGTAGCTGCATGGTACTAAAAACTGGTGAACCAAATACTCCCACTAAGACCTGATGCAGGGCATGTGCTTTTTCCTGTATTATATAAAAACACCAAAGGAAAAATTAATAATGAAACAAGAACAGCCATAAAAAGGTAGCCAATGAAAG
>NW_005063435.1:0-922 GCF_000277835.1 Geospiza fortis | reverse complement strand
TTTGTTTTGTTTTGTTTTTTGTTTCTTGTTTCTTGTTTTTTTAGGGAAAAAGTTTCCCCAAATATCATAGAGGACAGGCAAATCAAAGCACTGATTCTGTGTGAATCCATCATACTACTATAAGTTAGGAAGATATATAGAGGTATAACACACCCACGTGGTGAAAAGTTGTGCTTTTCCAGTTAAAGTTCTGTGATTACAGAGCACTCATTCTTTTCACTGGGCTGTCACTTTACAAGTTGGTGGATTTGTGTTTGTGATTGGAGTTCTGTATCACAAGTTCTAGTGTTACAGGAGGCTGATGTCTCTTCATCCTGTGCTTTGTGGAGGAGAAATACAGAAGGGTCTGTCAAATAACCATGATTCAAGAAGGCCCTAAGCTGCAGAACTCTGGAAGCTGGCTGAGTACTCTGGGAGATATATTGCTGCTCCCTTAACTCTGTCGTAAATCCATTATTTTTCCCATTGTTGGAAAGAAGATACTGGTCTAGAAGGACTTTTGGCATGAACTACTAAAAACATTTTTCTTCCCTGGTGACCTTTTAAAGTGGGTGTATAAGGGGCTTTGCAGTTCTTGTTCTGTCAGATTCAAGCAGTTTGTGCTGTGTCAAACACCTTTTCTATCCACACACTTCCTTTCAGTGCTGATAAAATCTTAAAGGATCATATTATGGTTTGAAAATTAGTCTGAGAGCTTTTAATTGAAAGCAGACTTGAAATACAAAGTACTGGCTAATAGTAAATTTGTCCATGCCTTATTAGCTGACATGTCAAGTTGTATAATATATATGGACTCATAACCTAAAATATAGCAAAAGTGTTCAAAAATTACATCTTCTCCATATTCCCATTATTTAAACAAAACAAATTATTTTCCCCTTCCTTACTGACCTAACCTGAGATCCTTCAATCTTCATATCTT
>NW_005063434.1:0-922 GCF_000277835.1 Geospiza fortis | reverse complement strand
TTTTTTTTTTTTTCATTTTAATTGTATAGCTGTCAGTTCAAGCCAAAATTGCCTCTGCTCTATTTGGTGGAAATAATTTCTCAATTTTCACATTCCCATGTTTGTAGTTTTTGCATCTACTTTGTAATCAACAAATCACAGCTGAATCTACAGTTTATTAAAACAGAGAAATTGCCCCTGCCATTTATGAAAAGTTCCAACCAGAAAGGTAATTCTGGAAAACCCAAACATCACCAGTACAGTGTTGTCATGAACATACAAAACATATGTAGGTTTTTAAGGTATAGTAGTTTACATGAATCAATTTTTCTTGTAAGAACCCTTCTTCCTAAGGAAATTTGGTGCAGATTTGTAACATTTGAGACGAGTTGTCATGGAAATGCAAAGCTCAGTGATGTTTTTCAATAGTGCTGATTGGTTCAGAGAAAATATTTTGACACCATGTTATTTTCAACTTGAAAACTTGGTTAAAAAACATCTTAACATTGTTGTGTAAAGTCAAGAGCAAAGGAGAGGCAGTCTAACGCAGCTGTCATGATAATATATTACCTTACTATGAGTTTGAAAATGGATTATTGTTGCTATGGCATCAGATAACGGGAGAAGCCACCATGACTGCTGGAGTTGTTCAGCAAAACAACAGCTCTTGCTTATTCTGGTGGAATAAATATTTTACATTTTCCTCACTTTTTATATCCAGCATTCCACGTTGTGTTGATCCTCCATGTGCCATGTCAGAATAAAGGCAATGGAAAGGGATTATTCCAATTCATTCCAATTTTTAGTCCAACAATTTCTAACATGAGCCATCCATATTTTACTCCAGAAAGAGTAAGAATGATAAAATTGAATTTCAACTCTGTCTTGTCAAAGTGCAGTGAGGCCATGTTTGGCTTGATGTGTCTGCTTAGAATATCCTGAG
>NW_005063433.1:0-922 GCF_000277835.1 Geospiza fortis | reverse complement strand
TTTTTTTTTTCTTTTTCATTCCTGGAGGATTCAGAAACATTTTTAATAAGAAGAAAGTCAACATAATTATCAAGAGGATCAACAGTAGCTTCAGGATATATGTTCTTTGTGTATATAGTTTCTTGCCTAAAACTCAGGAAGATTCCTAAGGGTATAGAGCTACTAATTTCATTCTTTTGGCTGATGCCTTTTCCTCCAAAGCTGACAAAGGGCAATTCCCCTTTCTGCATACAAAACTTCAAACTCTTTAAAAGAAAAACAGGAGTTGTTTTCTAACTCCTTCCTCCAAGCAGTTTGCTGCATTTGCTCCCTTATAAGGAAGCTTTCCAGACACTTGAAGGAGCCACTGCTTAATCCTCTAGCAGATTTCAGATGTAAAATCCAACATTCAGCTGGATTGGCTAGAAGGGCTCCTGTCACCTCCCCCTTCATCCATCAAGAACACACTATGAGACAGGCAGAGAAGAGAAGGGAACAGAAGAACTATTTTTCTTCTACCAAAAGGTTCAAAGGTTTGCTGATGTCCCAAATGGTGCCCAGCTTGGTCATTTAGTGCCATGTTCCCCTGGCAGTTGTCTAACTAGGTTAAGTCACTGTCAAGTAACACAACTTGAATTGACAACTTTTGTGCTTTTTGGCTAGGACAGACATCCAAAAACACCTGCATCTGAGTGTTTCTTTGGGTGCCAAACTGCACCAGTCTACAGGGAGAAGCAGAAACAGATGGGCTGATGAACAGTTAAGCATTATTGCTAGAGTGAAAGCTTGTCTGCCAGAAAATCAGATTTGTAAAACTGACTAAGAGAAATAATGCCTTATGAGAGACAACTCAACCATTTGTTCCCATTTACAATCACAAGAGAGGCACATTACACAAACAGATTCATTCCTATAACTAAAGTGGTTTTTCCAACTTTTCTTC
>NW_005063432.1:0-922 GCF_000277835.1 Geospiza fortis | reverse complement strand
ATTTTTAGGGTTTGGGGGTTTGGGGGTTTTGGATTTTTAGGATTTTGGAGAATTTGGGATTTGGGGTTTTGGGAATTGGGGAATTTGGGGTTTTAGCGTTTTTAGGATCTTGGGAAATTGGGATTTTGGATTTTTGGGATTTTGCGAATTTGGATGTTTAGGATTTTGAGAGATATTACAATTTGTAGGACTTGGGGATTTTGGGAATTTGGATTTTTAGGATTTGGGGAATTTGGGATTTTAGGAATTTGGATGTTTAGGATTTGGGGATTTTACAATTTTTAGGATTTGGGGATTTTGGGAATTTGGATTTTTAGGATTTGAGGAATTTGGGTTTTGGGGATTTCAGGATTTTGGGATTTTAGGATTTCAGCATTTTTAGGTGTTTGGATTTGGGGGATTTGGGGATTTTTAGGGTTGGGGGAATTTGAGAATTCAGGATTTTGGGAATTGGGTTTTGGGGATTTTGGGGATTTGGATTTTTAGGATTTTGGGGAATTTTAGAATTTTTAGGATTTGGGGATTTGGGGAATTTGGATCTTTAGGATATTGGGATTTTAGAATTTCAGAATTTTGAGGATTTTGGAAATTGGGATTTGGGGAATTTGGGATTTTGGATTTTTAGGAATTTGGGGAATTTGGGATTTTAGGATTTTGGGAATTTGGATTTTTAGGATTTTGGGATTTTAGGGGTTTGGAATTTGGGGGATTTGTATTTTTAGGATTTGGGGAATTTGGTATTTCGGATTTTGGGGATTTTGGGGAATTTGGATTTTTAGGATTTTGGGATTTCAGCGTTTTTAGGATTTGGGAATTTGGGGGTTTGGGAGTTTGAGAATTTGGATTTCTAGGATTTTGGGATTTTAGGGTTTTGGATTGTGGGGATTTTGAGAAATTAAGAATTTGGGATTTTAGAGATTTT
>NW_005063431.1:0-922 GCF_000277835.1 Geospiza fortis | reverse complement strand
CTATCTTTATTTTCTTATATTATATCCCCCTACAAATCTTTGTCCAGACAGAAACTGAGTAATTCTATTAGCATTGTGATAATAATAGTAAATAGTAATACTCCTTTCTCTAACAGCACAATCTTTACTAACAGATTTCAAATGCCTTATAAAGGAGGGATGTCCATTGCCACTAACAGGTTAGATGGCTGAGGTGCAGGGGGTGAAGTTGCTTCCTAAGCTTGTCTAGCACAGATCAGGAAATGGAGACTGGCCACCGTTCCACTGTGCTACTTGCAAAGCAATGCCTCCTATAAACATGATCTCTTTCTCTCTCTGCTTAAAGGGCACCACTTCTTCAAACTGATTGTGCTTCCTCTGGTTTCTTACAGGCACCCTGGTGGCAGGAAAAAAGACAGGTGACATCCAGTCTTCCCTTTAACATTCATCATCAGATATGAAGTAGGTGTGCTTAAGGGGAAGGTCCAGAGCTCTCCCAAGCAGAGAGATACCTCACTTACCCCACACCCAGCTCCCCCCTCCTTGTCTGACTACTCAGCATGCTAAGTACATGACAAGTGGATTAAAATAACATTTAAGACAAGACCAAATGCTCATTAAAAAGAGGGGAGATCTCAAAGCAAGCTCAAACTGCATCATCACCTCAATCTAAAGAGATGGGAGATGATAGCTTGCTGCACAGAGACTGCTGGTGGTTTCTGTCACAGCGGGTGCCAGGCTGCCACACATGTACGTTAAACACACAAATACACATGTCAGCAAACTCGAGAAGGTGTTCAGTATCATGTGCCATACTCCATGAGGTATCATGCTCAACAAGGAGAGCTATGGGGCTGGAAACCCCAAATCTGACTTCATCTTCCATTGACCAGCTGATCCCTTTGCAGACCAGAGCCCCAGATATTCCTATGCTGTCCCATTG
>NW_005063430.1:0-922 GCF_000277835.1 Geospiza fortis | reverse complement strand
TTGAGTTTCCAGCTACTCTTATTTATTAAATGTCTAAAATATTTTATCTCTGTTTCTACAAATTGCAGTTTCCCTTTTGATAACCTTGATCCTTTTTCCCCCCAGAAAATTCAAAAGTTATATAGTAGCTTTTCTAACTTTAACTTCGGTTTCTCCAAAACAATAGTTTCTATTAGGCTTCTTTACTGGGAGAATAGGGGTATTATGAGGAGACATACAAGGTTCTAATGTCCCATCCTTTTAAAGTTTTTCTATTACTGTCTTTAAACCTTCCTGTCCTTTTAAAAATATGGGGTGCTGACATACACGTATGGGACAATCCTTTTTCAATTGTAACAGTTATGGGGTCAATATTTAATCCTCCCCTATTTCCTTCCCAGCCCAAACTTTCTTTTTAACTCTTCTTTATTTTCTTGGCTAAGTTTTAAAACTCTAGCTTATCGTTTTTCCTTCTTGTGTTATAACCTCTATTCTTTTTCTGTAAGTCTTTTCTTAATAAGTTGTTATCTGCCCCAGGCACTAATAAGACATCCTCCATCTAAATTTTAGTTTCTCCTTCAATTACCACATCTTTTAATGACAGGAACTGTGAAACTCTTTCCTTTTGTTCCTGTTACTTTTACAGTGCCTTTGCTTACACTAAAACTTTTTGGAATATTTAACAGGCATGTTCTTTCTGTCCCTGTCTACTACAAATTCTAATTTTTCTTCTTGGGGACTCTAAAGTTATCACAGGCTTCAAATAGTGTTTGTCCCTAAAAAATAGAGCTTATAACTTCTCTATTTCCCCTCTGTGCCCATTTCTCGGAAGATTTTTAAATCTTTTATCTGATCAGGACAATTTTCATATTTCTCTTAAATCTGTTTAGCCATCCAGTTGGAGTTTCTTCTTTCTCTCTAAAAAGCTGTCCCTTAAAAACCT
>NW_005063429.1:0-922 GCF_000277835.1 Geospiza fortis | reverse complement strand
ATTATGGAATGTGCAGTGGGAATGTGCATTCTCAGGCTAGGGATCAACGTCCTGATATTAATTGATGCCTGTATTTCCTTTTTGAGATCATATCTTTAACCAGAATGTAGAAGGGCTCTACAAAGCCTGCTGATGGATTGTGGTCCAAGGAGCAGGAGTGTTCCCATGCCTTCAGGAGGTAAGGGATCTCTGTAACGAAACAGCATGCTCACCTTCCATACACCATCTAGGAGAATACAGGGAGAGCCATATGGCATGGCCTAAAATTAGATATAACTTAACATAGTACCTAATTTCAAGGCCACAGAGCCTACATCTGTTGGAACTGGGTGTAGCATGAAATGTCAAATGCAGATTTAGATCCAAGTAGGACTGCAAAAGGGAAGTGTTTTCGACATTCTTTTAATTGATGAAGAAAAGAGATTTCTGATGAATTTGTTAAGATTCTGAGGAGGAAGAGCAATAGGTTTGGAGAAACCTGTACTTTTTCCCATCTGGAAAGTGGAATAAAAAGTATCTGGAACTTTTCTGGTACCTACTCCTCCACACTACTCCCCAAAAGAGATATGTCCCCTTAGCTGGTAGTTAACAGTATGGTAGAAGTTGTTGGAACAAGAAAAGACCAAATGAATCCTCAAACACTTTCCTTGGTTAAGGAATTTTCCATTTTAGCTAGTTTCTAAAAGTATTTGGGAAGACTACTCTGACAAATGAAATGCATCTGACATGATGTATGACCTTCCATATATTGCATGAGGTAAAATCACACATAAGCATCTGCCCAGGACTGCCTTCCATGGAAATTCCAAGATCATCTTCAGAGTGGGCCTTGCATAACCTGGATCATTAGGATTTGGAAACTATTTTGAACATGGAGGGAAGATACATTAACACATTGCCAAGTGACACACCTTCTCGAGCT
>NW_005063428.1:0-922 GCF_000277835.1 Geospiza fortis | reverse complement strand
ATCAAAACCTGGCCATGCAAACCCAATTCAATGATATATTGGGAATTTGTGAACTGAAGCACTGAGTAAATGTGTATGGCGATCCTAATTCTTGTATATCAAGTCATTTTCCTCACTTAAGTGATTAGGAGCTCTTCTGTGCTTGAGGACCAACCGTGATTTTGCTGTCCTTGCTGGTTTGTAATTGTTCTGACTATTTTCAGCCCATTTACAGAATTTGCCTCTTGCAGTTTAAAAAAGATTCTTTATGCCTCTTTGTAAATAGCTACATAGTGATGTATTATACAGATCTCAATTCAAGACCATGTACACTGATATGTACATAGCGGTCAATGTTGGCAATAGTCCACACCAAAGAGTGAAAAGAAAAAGAACAGGTTGTCAGTCAAAACATTGATTACATACCAAGTATTAAAACAATCTGCTGATGATACTCTGTGCATTAAATTTAATATTAAGTCCAACATGATGGACATAATTCAGCAATTATTTTAATGTAGAAAGTGTGCTGTAAGAAAAATCTAAATTACCACAAGTTGTTGTGAATCCTGTTTCATAAACCTAGGTATTTAGAACAGAGATCTTCAATATAGATGTTGAAGTAATAACAGAATGAATTTATTGCTGCTTCACCATCAGTGTTTCAAAGCACTTTGAAGAAACACAAAGAATATTAAAAGGAATTTATTACCTTGGATATATCAAAGAAATTATGCAAACAAACCCACTATTTTCAAATGATATCACAGTTACTCCAGAATCAACAGTTGGGCTAATGTATCATAACCACCAGAAAAAGATACCTCATCCCATTATGTTAGGTCCCTTCATCTGCCTGAGTATTAGAAATGAATTAAGAATGCCTTGTCTTCCTTCTTACCAATACTATAGATGACGGAAGAAAATTATTTGCTAAAACGTG
>NW_005063427.1:0-922 GCF_000277835.1 Geospiza fortis | reverse complement strand
ATCTAATATCTCTGCATAAACCCGTTCCTGAGAAAATTTGTATTTGTTCTTTGCTAATGGAAATAATTGTAACATGCATTCCCTGTTGTAAACAACTTATATGTTCCTTAAGCATTACAAAACACATTGTCTTTTCCATCTTTGAATTAATAAATGCCAAATAAGGAAAGTATTCACAATCACACATGTCTGAGCCAAGATCACCATGAAATGTTTCATCTTCCAATTAAAAAGCCAAGTAACAGTTATGGATAGAAGTAAGAACACAATATGAAGTACAAAAATGGAAATAGGAGGGTATAAGCATCTAGTCAAATTTCATGATATTTTAAAATTTCTATCACTCCTACAGTTCATGCCACCAGTTGTTGACTTGCTTGTGTAACAGTAGAAGAATATTAATAGTTTCAAATGAATTTTTTTAAATTCCTGAGCACAAGAAAACCTCGCTCTGTGTACACTGCTTACACAAACCCCTTCCACTGAATGCATATTTATTCATTGTCTGACATGTAAATTATTCTAAAGGGAGAATGCTGTTTCAAGGCAGTGTGTTGAACATTCCAGCCCTCTGAAAGTGAAATGCCATTGCTGTTCCTAATTAAGCTATTTTCCTTTTAAGTTTTCCAGAGGATGATGTGAAGGATGGCAATGTTGATGAAGATTAATTGGACTGAAATTAGCAGTGATAAAGCTGCAGATAAGGTTATTCTGCTGGGTAGCAAATGAAAATTACAGCCATTTAAGAGCTGAATACTTAAAATCCTCACATACTTAGCATTAAAATGGGGTACAATGGGAAAAAAAAGTCAGGAAATACACATATTTCAAATATTGGGTATGTTGGCACCCCTTCACTCAATGAAAGAACAAAGTGAAAATGCAATGCCAATTCCTAAATAAATAAATAAATAAATAATAC
>NW_005063426.1:0-922 GCF_000277835.1 Geospiza fortis | reverse complement strand
AATTTTTATAACTCTAAGCTATATTTAACATAGGACTTAAGTGAATTAATACAGCATTACTTTCTAACACAACACATGTAATATTCATTTTAATATTTGCGAAAAGCCAATCATAAAATACATGCATTTTTCACATTTATTACAGCTCTGGATGCACGCATGTGGGGATCGTTCCCCCAAAGGACATGCGCACCCCTGAGAATTCCTGAACCTTTTTTTATCCCTCTTACTTGTACATATGCATAGAGTTTCACAATAGGTTCATGCACATTCATTTTATTGGTTTCACGTTACGACTTGAAACTAGTCTTTGTACAGAGAAAACTCTCTGGTCATCTTTTCCATCTCTTGCCTTTGTTTCAAAGTTCAAGGGGTCCTTCTTATCTCTTCAGTTTTGAAATTCGCATTCCTTTTTCCCCTCGGCTGAGGCAGTTCTGCCAGCACTGGGTTTTTTGCAAGAACAGGCAGTTTTGAGCACAAACTAAACAACATATCTCATCTGTGGAAGCAGGCTACAGACTTAATAATTCAAAATGGCACATTTCACGTAAATCCAAAATGTATTTCTCATCTGTTAAATTTTCACTCTGTTCCAATACCAAAAGCTCTGGCCTTGCAATTGTTAAAAGGACTTCATGAAGTGGAGTCATTGGGGCTCTCGAGGACTGGCAGAAGCTTTCCTCAGAACATATGCTACTGTGGGTCTTTTTATTCTGGCTAAGCGAGCTATTGAGGGTTCTTTGATTTGTGCTAAAACCAATAACAGAGTTACAAAGAAACTTGCCAGGGGAGGGAGGCCTTGGTCTGTACATCCCTTCCAGCTATGCCAGGTGGATTTTACTGAAACACCCCCAGTGGCAAGATTCAAATATCTTCTGGCAATAGTATATCAGTTACAGGGTGGCCAGAAGCATTTCCAGCC
>NW_005063425.1:0-923 GCF_000277835.1 Geospiza fortis | reverse complement strand
AAATATCCCCAGGATCACCCCGAAAAAAATGGGATTTTTACTCCCAAAAATACGAGGATTTCTCCCAAAAATATCCCCAGGATCACCCCGAAAAATCCTGTGATTTTCACTCCCAAAATATGAGGATTTCTCCCCAAAAATATCCCCAGGACCACCCCAAAAAAAAATGGGATTTTCACTCCCAAAATACCCCAGGACTCAACGCCCCAAAAATTCCAGAATTTCCCCTCAAAAAAAGCAGGATTCCCCCCAAAAATCCTGCAGGATCCTTGCTCCAAAAACCCCCAGAATTCCCCTAAAAAAATGGGATTATTCCCAAAAACCCCCACAATTCTCCTCAAAAAGAACTTGGGACCCTCAAAAAAAAAAAAGCGGGATTTCTCCCAAAAATCCTGCAGGACCCTTGCCCCAAAAACCCCCAGAATTCCCCTAAAAAAAATGGGATTATTCCCAAAAACCCACAAAGTTCTCCTCAAAAAGAACTTGGGATTTCTCCCCAAAAAAATCCTGGGACCCCTCACCAAAAAAACCCAGAATTCTCCTCAAAAAACCTGAGATTTCTCCCCAAAAATCCCCCAGGACCCTTCCCCAAAAATCCACAGAATTCTCCCCAAAAAAACCACCTGGGATTCCTCCCAAAAATCCACGTAATTATCCTTAAAAAAACATGGGTTTTCTCCCCAAAAACTCCTGGGACCCCTCGCCAAAAAACCCCAGAATTTCCCTCAAAAAAACCTGGGGATTTCTCCCCAAAAAACTCCCAGGACCCCTCCCCAAAAACCTACATAATTTCCCTCAAAAAAACCCTGGGATTTCTCCCCAAAAACTCCTGGTACCCTTCCCCAAAATCCCCCGACTTTCCCTCAAAAAAAACCTGCGATTTCTCCCCAAAAAAACCCTCAGGACCCCTCCCCAAATTCCCC